>NC_056746.1:800600023-800730023 GCF_019279795.1 Protopterus annectens
TTTAGGTTAAGCTGTAATGCAACATAATGCATTCTAAGATCTCACAGTTTAAGTATGAGATAATAAGCAAAGAGAAAGACTCAGCAATCAGAGGATTTTGAAATGACTAAGTGACATGTACATAGGTTCATAGGTGTGTACTAGGCTAATGGCCCTGGAGCCTTTACAAGCCTAGCCCATAGGATTACCCTAGCATCGAGCCACCCAACCTTAGTTCCTAGTGCCTCTGTTGAGTAGAGCCACTGGAGTGATCCCCGGGGTAAATTTTCTATTTCCCATCCACTCATCAAGATTTCTCTTGAATAGGGGCAGTGAGGTGCTCTGCTTGACATGTATGGGAAGTCTATTCCATAGCATGGCAGTCTCTGGGTTATGAACCAGTCCCTCCAGCATGTTCTGTTGATTGTGGTAATGAGGTTGAGGTCTCTGGAGCATGTGGTGCGAAGGGATTGGGATTTCTTTAGATGTATCATTTCTAACAGAGCTGGGTCAGACATGGCTTTCTAAGTCAAGCAGAGATCGCCTCTAAGTAGGCCCTAGTGTATAGGAATACACAAGAAATATTGGAAGAAAGAGAGAGACAACAGCATCCCCTGTATTTAGTGACATTCCACAAATATATATGGATAAAAATGAAAATAAAAGTCAACTAAGATGTATTACATCCCAGAATGATTTGAGTAAGAATATAGAAAATATTATAGAAAAAAATTGGCGTATATTACTATCTACGCCAGAAATGAGATCTACTGTAGGTGAAAAGCCAAGATTTGCACACAGGAACTGTCTAAATTTAAAGAGAGATTTACGTTATAAAGATTTTAATTTAAATAATAGGGAAAATATATTTGGTAAGAAGAAGGGCACAATGCCATGTTATAATTGCAGTTGTTGCACAGATATATGTAGTAAATTGGAATTTGAACATACTATAAGTAAGGAAATATACAAGGTGGATTGTTATGCAACATGTAACACTGAATTAATAGTATACTTAGCTACTTGCACAGTGTGCACAGGATTTTATGTAGGTAAATGTTCTAGGCAGTTAAAAGACCGTATAATTGAACATAAATCAGAAATTAGAAAGATGGTAAAGACCAAGTGTTACAAGTATTGCATGTAAACATGAGAAGTGTGGATATTATAATTAAGTTGGATATAGCTGAATATAGATGGATAACCATGCTAGAGGCAGATAAATATCCAGGCCTGAATAATACGGCCAGTTTAAAACCTATATTAGTAGCTGGACAAAAGGAATATAAATGAATGTCATGCACAAACATATTAAAACTAGAATGTTGATGCAAATGTTTTATTTTAGCAATATGGCTTTAAAAGTTCTGTATAATGTTGTTTAATTGATGTAGATTTTTTAATGGTTGGTTGTGTTATGTGTTTTTAGAAAAAAGCCTATTTATACTGTGAATAAGATGCTTAATTAATACTGATGAAGGGTGTTACCCGAAAGCTCTATTTTGTTATTATTGAATAAAAGAGAGTGCTGCTTTGCTGCTTTTTGTTTTGTTTGAAGTCATACTATAGCAGTTAAACTTTCCTACAGTTGGTGTTTTGCTTAGAGTTGATAATAGCTCCCAACTTGCAATCATCTGCGAACTTTGTCAGCCAGAGTCCCTTTGTGCTGGCCTGGACTTCAGAGAAGTAGATACCAAACAGGAGAGGACCCAGGACCGAACCCTGTAGGCCTCCACTCATGACTGGTTGGCAGTCTGACTTGGAGTCGGCTACTTTCACACTGTGGGTTCTACCTGTGAGCCAGTTTGCAACCCGCCTAGTGATATAGGGGTTGATGCCTAGCTTAGTGAGTTGTTCTATGATTCCTGAGTGGGGAATGGTATCAAAGAGAAAAGAAACGCACACACTGTACCACGGCTGTAGAGTTTATTGAGTAAGCGCTTTCAGGGATACAACCACTTCATCAGACTACAAGAACAAACTCATTCACTAAATTTATACCACTCCAATTAAGAGCCCCATTAGTAAAAGTTAATTCATTAAAGAGGCAGTGACATCTAAAAACATCATAGGAAATATCATAGAAAAATGCATTCTATAAAAGCTTTATAAAACACATAGGGCTGCAATACATGTCTCAAATATAAAAAGTACTAAAAGGAATAAATAGTAAATAAATAAACTAATGTTTCAGTGGTCGGGATTTTAAAAAAGGTTTTAAGGACACCTTATTATTGAGGCCTGGTGGTTTATCTGCAGCATAAAGCATAATCCACTTCTGTTCCGAGACCTCAGTCTGGTTCACTAGGTCACCTCCTCTTCTATTCTCACACAATACCTCTAATACAAAAAATTTAAAAATATGATTAGGACCCTCATTTTTGTTATGTACAGCAAGGGCACTGCTCTCTTTGCAATTCCTAATATCTCTATAATGCTCAAATATCCTATCCTTGAAATGCCTATTTGTCTTACCAATATAGTATGAGAAACATATAGTACAATATGCAAAATAAACATTGGGTGTCTTACAATCAACATAAAAATTACTAGTAAACTTAAAACCCAAATGGGGATGTGTAAAGCTAATGCCTGGATGAATACGTGTACATGTTGTACAGTTCCTGCATGGGTATGTTCCCACTCTGTCTGATTGACACCTGCAAATAGAGCCATCAAACCTGTAACATAGCTGACTCTTTAATGTTTTATTATTACGAAACGTGAAATCTGGTTTACTATTTATAACATCCTTTAAACCATCAACAGTAGATAAAATACCCCAATTTCTGGTAATAACATCACATACTGAGCTAATGTTACTATAGAATGTTAGAGGCATCCTAAATTTATAATCATTTCTCCTGACATTTGAACTTGTATCTGTAATACTACTCAGATCTCCAGTTAATCTTTCATTATAGTAGTGTTTACAGCGGTCACCTCTGGATCTCCATGCCTCATTTATATAACGATCAATAATATGGCCTTGGGGGGGCGTGGCCAAGGATGAACACAGGATAGCAGCAGATTTCTTCAGCTTCACCAATTTCATTACACTGACAGGAATTAATTACTTAAAAATAATTTTGAAGTAATTTTCTTTCTTTGTTTTATATAGTTCTTGAACTATATCTAAAAAAGAAAGGAAATCTTAACAATATTCCTGTCAGAAATCACTGTGGAAATTTTCCTGTCAGTTTATCAGTCTGAAATGAGTTCCAGTAAGACAAATTCTCAAGACTCCAGCATCAAGAAAGAACTTCAGTCTCTGATAATTATAATCCAGCAACTTACTGATAAAATGGATACTAAAATAGACACCTTCATAGAAAAACTACAAAACAAATAGACCTGTTACATACAGACCTGCAACAACAGAATATCCAGATGACAGGCATAGAAGAAGCTGTGAATGACATGGAAAATAGAATCCAAGAAGAGGAAATCAACATTGAGTTTCTGCTGAAACAAAATACACATTTACAAACAAAGCTGGATGACCTGGAAAATAGATCTAGGCTAATAACATTAGGATTTTTGGACTGCCAGAAAATATTGAAGGTAACAATATTACTTCTTTTTTAACAACTTGGCTCCCTAAAACTTTAGACTTAACAGAAGCATTCTCTTTTGGTATCGAAAGAGCACATAGATCTATAGCTAATACTAATAACAAAAAATATCCTAGATCAGTTATAGTTAGATTTCTATCATCTTTTGATAAAGAGATGGTTCTTAAATCTGCTTGGGCTAAAGCTCCGGTTAAGATTAATGAGACAACTGTGCGTTTTGACAATGACTATTCTTCCATGGTAATAGCTAAAAGACAAGTTTTTCTGCCACTAATAAGGGAGCTTAAAAAAGCACAGTTTAAAACATACCTTCTGTTTCCTGCCAAGCTTAAAATCTTCCTTCTTGATGGTCCTAAGGTTTTCGATGATTTAGACTCTGCTTTACTATTTGTCAAAGAAAAAAGGATTTTGGATAAAATAGAAGAAATGGAATGGGCTAGTTCTTCATTAAAGAGATTGGCAACTGAAGCTTCGTGGAAGACTTCAGAGAAGAAGAAGAGACTAAAAAAACAAATGATTTGTTATATGTTTTTTTTCTCTCTCATCATTTTAGTTCATTATTAATCTTTTTGAATATAGTTCCTGCATTTTCAGAAAGCCACAAATATTTTGGAAAAGATTTAATCAAAGTTATTCTCTATGTGCAAAGAAATGTTTTGTTTCATAACCAGTCAAAATACCTGAAGATTTAATGGCAAGCTGTGATTCAATTTGTTTCTCTTTCTGAAAAAAGTAAGGTTAGTAATTTGATACATTTTTTTATCTTTACCTTTTTTTTCCTTCTTTTATTATTTTCTTTGTTTAAACAATGACATTCTATTTAGATTATGTAGTGGGTAAAGGGTGGGGAGGGCAGGGAGTGAACAGTAATGAAAATATCATTAATAGAATAATAACATATTTATTCCTTGTAAAAGTTTTTATAAGTTCTTCAAATGCTATTTCTAATTATACTTTCTTGATTATACTGCTTATGCTTGTTTGTAAATAATCTGTTATGCTTTAACTAATAATAATCAGAACTAAATAAGAGTAAATAATATGTTTTATTTTTAACTCTATTAATATAAACAGTAAGTAACATTCCATTGTATATACTTCTTACTGCTTTCTCTTACATTTTTATTTCTGCCTCACTCCCTTTTATTTTCTACTCTCTTTTCTTTTCTTTATTAATATATAGAAATGCTTTTGATTGTGTGGGCACAGTGAATAATAGGATTTGTATGAAAATTGAGTTGGGAGAAGAATGTTGAGTTTTATTGCTTGTTGGTAATTTTGGGCTTAATTTCACTTACATAGAGGCTGTAATGATCTGTGGAATACATTGTGAAGGTTTTGTCATGTTTAGATGCATTTACACTGCTAAATGAATGTTTGTCACTAGTTTTTAATAAGTTTCCCGCCAAAATGTTAAGAGAGACAATTTGAGATGTGGGCTGTCTCATGCACAGTGTTCATGAATTACTTCAGAAGCTTCAGCTCACGGAATTCTCACAGAGAAACTGAAAGCAGTTAGTATAACCTTTGACATAGTTATCACACTGACACACCACAGATTCAGGAAAATACTCTATTCATAAAATATGTCAGTTATAATGTTTTGTTTCATAACCAGTCAAAATATCTGAAGATTTAATGGCAAGCTGTGATTCAATTTGTTTCTCTTTCTGAAAAGAAGTAAGAGGCTGTAATGGTCTGTGGAATACATTGTGAAGGTTTTGTCATGTTTACATACATTTACACTACTAAATGAATGTTCGTCACTAGTTTTTAATAAGTTTCCAGCCAAAATGTTAAGAGAGACAATCTGAGATGTGGGCTGTCTCATGCACAGTGTTCATGAATTACTTCAGAAGCTTCAGCTCACAGAATTCTCACAGAGAAACTGAAAGCAGTTAGTATAACCTTTGACATAGTTATCACACTGACACACCACAGATTCAGGAAAAATACTCTATTCATAAAATATGCCAGTTATAATGAGTCTAAATGATGTAGTTTCTTGTAGTAAGTAAATGTCTTATTTTAGAAGGCATAGAAAATGAAACATTTATTTAAATGTTTTGAAAATTTACTTAACAGCAGCATAATAATCTGTGTTAAAATTTGTGTTCCAAACATATACTTTACTATAACTCATTTAATTCATCTGATTGACAAGCATAAATAATCTTATAACTCTATTCTGGAAGAAATGTCATGTGATATATTTTAAAGCAGTAGGTTAGCATGATTGTAAAATCTGGCTACTAAAATGTGTTTGCTGTGCATTATTTTGTATAAAGCAGACAGATTTATTCTAGGGACAGCAAGTAGGATAGTGCTCAACAAAGACACAACTCAGTGAGATCATATATATATATATATATATATATATATATATATATATATATATATATATATGTGTGTGTGTGTGTGTGTATGTGTGTGTGTGAGTGTGATGGCTTTTTTTTTTTATATAATAATGCAAGTGTTTCTGAGAATCTGCATAACTATCCAATATGATTTATAATAATTTCTATGAATACAATATTTTACTCTATTGACAAAATGAATGTTTGTCACAAGTTTTAATAAGTTTCCCGCCAAAATGTTAAGGGAGACAATCTGGGATGTGGGCTGTCTCATGCACAGTGTCCATGAACTACTTCAAAAGCTTCAACACACAGAATTCTCACAGAGAAACTGAAAGCAGTTAGTATAACCTCTGACCTAGTTATCATACTGACACACCACAGATTCAGGAAAAATACTCTATTCATAAAATATGTCAGTTATAATGAGTTTAAATGATGTAGTTTCTTGTAGTAAGTAAATGTCTTATTTTAGAAGGCATAGAAAATGAAACATTTATTTAAATGTTTTTGAAAATCTACTTAACAGCAGCATAATAATCTGTGTTAAAAACTTCTGTTCCAAACATATACTTTATTATAATTCATTTAATTCATCTGATTGACAAGCATAAACAATTTTATAATTCTATTCTGGAAGAAATGTCATGTGATATATTTTAAAGCAGCAGGTTAGCATGATTGTAAAATCTGGTTACTAAAATGTGTTTGCAGTGCATTATTTTCTATAAAGCAGACAGATTTATTCTAGGGACAGCAAGTAGGATAGTGCTCAACAAAGACACAACTCAGTGAGATCATATATATATATATATATGTGTGTGTGTGTGTATGTGCATGTGTGTGTGTATGTATGAGTGTGTGTGTCTGTGTGTATGTGTGTGATGGCTTTTTTTTTAATAATGCAAGTGTTTCTGAGAATTTGCATAACTATGCAATATGATTTATAATAATTTTTATGAATACAATATTTTACTTTATTGACAATAATGAGTTTAAGTAAATGCTCATATACAAACAATTCAAGATTTTTTTTTGGAAGCTGTTAATAGTATTCACATGACAGAAAATAGATGCATCTTAATATATGTAATGTCTGAATCATATTAGCCAAAGTTTTTGATTTAAATGAATGTTAGAACCTAATTTTCTCTCCTCTTGATTTCTAACATCAAGATTATTTGAATGCTATTTGAATACAAGTGTTATATATTACATAGATCTATATAGTAGTATGAACAGTTTTTTAAAAAAAAAAAAAAAAAAAAAAGTTTATTTTAGTTTATATGATGCTGTTTTACCAAATGTGTAGTTTTGTCTTGATAGATAATTGAATTGAAAACTGTTAACCTCAGTTAAATATAACTAGTATTAAATTGATAAGGTGGTAGCTGAGGTACTGCTGCTTAGGGTACAGGGTTAACTTGAGTAGTAAATACTACTCTAAGTTGGAGTTTTCAACTCCAGGCTGGATGCAAGGTTTAATCCTTACATTATTTTCACTTGTTCATTGTTATATGTATATAGTTTTGACATCCACAATATATTTTGTACACTCATTGTCACTACAAACAAAATTGAATCCTATACAAAATCCCATAAGAGATTTAATAAATACAGCTATATTTAAAGGTACACCTAAAAGAGGAGATGTAACATTATTTATCTTGTTATTTGTTATTTCGATCATAAGATTCTTGAGTTTTAAAATGCCAAATGACATCTTTAAAAGGAATTTCTTTAAACATTAATGGATTGAATAATCCATGTAAAAGGGCAAGCCTAATAAGATACATTAATTTACACATGGCCAATCTAGTCTTCCTGCAAGAAACCCATCTCTTGAAAAAAGATATTGATAAACTAGCCACTAATAAGTATACAGTATTGGTTAGTTCAGAGCACACTCAGAAAAAAAGAGGAGTGGCTATTTTATGGAATAAAAGTATGCCCATTCCTAAAAACATTAAGTCTTATCAGGATGACAAAGGAATGTTTTGTATGGTTACAATACAAATTAATGGGAAGACTTACACTTTAATTAATGTATATTGGATACCTGGAATTGGTATTAATACAGTGAAACATCATATTGATAAGATCATATCATTCTCTATAGGGGATATTATTTTAGCTGGTGATTTTAATTGTATACTACATGAAAGTGATACCACCACTATAAGGAAAAGAAGAATTACATCTAATGCAAAACATTTAAATGATTTTGCTAATTCTTATCATTTGAATGATATTAATAATCAGATAGATTCAAAATCATTACCATACACCTTTTTTCTAACAGATACAAAACTTATTCAAAAAAAGATAGGGTCTTTATTTCTAACCAGATGGTAACAGATTTAATTAATTCCAAAATCATTTCATGTCCTATATCTTATCATAACTCAATTGTTTTTGAATTCATGATAAAAAATACTCATAATGTTCAGATCAAAAGGATACCAGCATACTTAACTCAGCTAAAAGACTATAAAGAATATATACTTTCAGAAGTACAACATTTTCTAGACATAAATAATACTCCTGAAGTCTCCATTGTCTATGTTTGGGATGCCTTAAAATCATATCTATATGGACAAAGTATCAGATGGTATAATAATAAAAGGAAATCTTGGGATAAGGAATTGTTAGATATTCAAAGTAAATTAGACTCTTATAAACATAATAATAAAGAAAATATTATGGACAAGAAAGTTATTGAAGAAATAAACAAACTAAATGAGAAATACAAAGAAATTTTAACTCATAAAGTTAAAATAACTTTAGAGAAATATAAGTTTTGTCTTATTCAATAAGCCCCAAATACTTACATAGACTTAAAAATAAAACAAAAGATTGAATAAACAAAACCATATCAAAGAAATCTTTTCTCTAAGGAAAAAGAAGAATGTTTCTAGTATACCAGAAATACTGGATGAATTTAGAAATCACTTTCACAAGATTAACCATAACAACATTAACATGGAACCTAAAGATAAAATAAAGGAGTTTATAACCACAAACATGAATAAAAAGCTTAATAAACAACAGATTAAACTATTGGACAAGAGTATTTCATATACAGAAGTTATTACACAAATAAATAAGCTTAAATCAAACAAAGCACCAGGTAATGATGGTATTATACCAGAGATATATAAAATCCTTTCTAAAACTACATATTTATTAATACATAAGGTTTTTATTTTGGCCCAAACTGAGTTAATAACCCCCCCCATCTTGGCAATATACATTTATTTCACCAATTTTAAAACCTAATAAAGATCCAACTAGATGTTCTTCATATCGACCCATCTCATTACTTAATGTTGATTATAAAATGTTTATGAGTATTTTTGCTGATAGATTGAAGACAATCATCCCGGCATTATAGATATAGATCAGACGGGCTTCATTGTAAATAGAAATACTTTTGATAATATAAGAAGAACTTTAACATTAATTGATTTTGCAAATAGGAAAAAGAAAGATTTAACACTTATTAGTCTTGATATAGGTTCAGCATTTGATTCAGTAAGTTGGGACTATCTGTTTACCTTACTGAAATGCACAAACTTCTCTGATGCATTTGTAAATTTAATTGAGCATTTATACAAAGGAACGCTGGCTTATATTAAGGTAGGAACATATGTTTCACAAAAATACCCATTCTTAAAGGTACAAAGCAAGGATGTCCACTTTCTCCACTATTATTCACTTTAGTAATGGAGCCTTGGGCTAATTTGATTAGAAAAGTACTGACATAGAGGGTTTTGAAATAGACGAAAATACAACATCAAAAATTCAACTTTTGCAGATGATGTTCTAATTACATCAGCAGGATCTAATTCTTCTATGCAGTCTTTATTTGATAAAATGATGAATTTTAAAAGTATTTCTGGTTTAATATTCAATGAAGAAAAACTAAAATACTACCTATATATACACGAAAAAATATTCTCATTAGTGATTTTACTAAATATGTACCCAATTCAGGTCAGATAACTTATTTAGGTATAATACTATCTAAAGATATTAAATCTATTATATATAATAACTATAATACCTGTTTTCTTAATATACAAAATCTTTTTAATACCTGGAATAATATGTTTTTACTATGGAGGAGAGACTTACAATTATTAAAATGATAATATTCCCAAGATTTTATACTTAATACAATCAATAATACTTTCACCTACAAAAATAATTATCAAGAAACTGAATACACTAATGTTAAATTTCTTATGGGCACCTAATAGACCTAGGATTGCATTAAAGAAACATACTAATAGCTGTTCTCAAGGGGTATTTCTTTTCCAGACTTTAATTTATATATTATCTCTTCTATTATAAAAGTTATTACTTTATTAATAGATCGGTCATATGTCACAAAATGGAAAGATTATTGGGAGCTAATTAGTATGCACTTCATGAAAATCTCCTTAACACATAAAAATATGATTGTAAATAACTCCATGTTGTGGTTGCTAAAGGAATTTTGTACTTCACCTATTACACCTAAACATATGGTTTGTTACCCATTAAATATTATTATTAGTTATCGTAACTTTATATTCATGCACCCTAAGTATAGGGAATGGAATTTTATTGTATTCCCTATAATGTATACTCAGGGTATGCTTATGTCATCTACTTCTGAAGGAGCTCATTTAGCTATAGATAATGATCTAAAGTACTGGTATCAGCTGATATCTGATAATAAAGTTAAAAATCTAGATTTCTTAAAACTAGAATTTGATCTAAGAGAAACTTGCTGGTTAGAGGTTCAGATCTTTAGACAACATCTCATTGATAGAATAGATCTAATGTCTATAACAGTTAAAGAATCTATTCCAACACTGATTGATTACTTGATATTAAATTTACAACATAAAGTTTCTGATAAAGGTAAACTTTCATATATACATAAAATTATCAGACAAGAAACTTTTTACAGTGTAGATTCATACTGGAATTATTTCACCTCTATTAATGGGGACCCACCAACTCAACAAGATAAACAATATATATTGGAATCTGCTTATAGAACTACATCTTCCATTGTCTGGAGACTTTATACATGGAAATTTTTACATAGATCTTTTTATACACCTTTGATGATGAATAAAATAAATAATAAAGATAATCTATGTAAGAGATGTAATGTAGAAATTAATGCTGACTGGGCTCATATGTTTTATGACTGTATGAAGTTGAAAGAATACTGGAAGTCAATTAATGAATTTTGCAGGCTCTTTTTACAGATAATTTCATTATTTCTAAGTCTCTTATATTATTCAACACACCTGTACCTCAATGTGTTAAAAAGATTAAGCTTCCCTTGTTATGGTCTATCCTAGCAGTGGTCAGGAAAATAATAACTAGAAATTGGATTTCAGATACACCTCCTTCGTTCAATGAATTTAAAAATGTTATGAATATAATGTGCCATATGGAAATAAGCACAATTAGAATGAGAACAACTAGAAAAACATCATATTATATTGTATGGGATAATTTACAAAATTTGTTAAAAAAATTCTAATTTCAATAGCACGGTATTTTAGTTTAATTAATTGATCTGATTGTAGTAGATGTCTTTGTAAATACTTTAGTTGTTTTGTTGAATATTATAATAATGCCTATTTTTAATTACTTGTATAAAATTGTTATGATATTTCTCTTATATGTTAAAACAATAAACCTGTTTTGAAAAAAAATAATATGGCCTTTATATCCTCTTTCACAGAAATCTGACTTCAAACTTAAAAGTGCATTATGGAGTTCTTTATCATCATTATATAGTCTCATCACTCTAAATATTTGCCCTTTCACTACATTACGCTTAGTTTAGTTGGGATGCATTCTTGCATTGTGAAGAAGGTTATTTTTCCTAACCGGCTTCCTATAAAGGTGTGTCTTAATTTCATTCAAAGAATCCTTACTTATAGTCACATCTAAAAAATCAATAACATCCATAGAATATTTAGACGTGAAATTAAGGAAACTAGTAGTTCCATTAAAAAAACAAATAAATTCTTTCAACTCACATTCAGTACCTTTCCACAGCAGAAAGATATCATCCACAAATCTAGTGTACCAGGCAATATTTCTAGCATACACTTCATTAGACAGGACAAATGAATGTTCCCATTGCACTAAGGATATTCTGCATATAATCATCATTACCAAAAATAAAAATATTGTTATTCAAAACAATATCTAATAGGGTACAAATCAATGCACATTTAGTGGGGGTGAACCTCGCATCATTCATCATTATTTCCACATTGCCCATCCCCCATTCATTCGGGATAACAGTAAATAAAGACTGTATATCTAATGTAACAAAATAACATTCAGTATACATAGGATCCCATTTCAATTTAAGCTTCTGTAGGAATATTTTAGAGTCTTTCAAAACACTATCACAGATGTCTAAAATAGGATGCAAACTCTTCTCAATGTAAATAGACAAGGGATTAGTAGCCCATCCTCTGCTGGATACTATCGGACACATAGGTGGATCTAGAAGACATTTATGTACTTTCGGCAGCCCATATATAATGAGAATAACAGGATGGCTGACATTAAAGTAGTCAAACAATAATTCATTAATCATACCTGTAATCAATAAATCAAACACAAGGAATGATATTTTATCAATAATAGCCTTCTTTACTGTCGGTGTTATAAGCTGATATGTCTCAGCATCACTTAATAACATGTGCATCTGCTTCAAATATAACTCCTTATCGAGAATAACAATAGCCACTCCCTTATCTGCAGGACGTATTTCTACATAATTCAGTATTTTCAGCTCATTTAAAGCAACCAAATCATCTTTACACATGTTGACAAAAGTATCAGATTCATATTCAAAGTTTAAAACTTCTCTAATCTGATGCTCGCAAACTTCAACAAAAGTGTCAATAATGACATTGTTCGGGGGAACATAAACACTCAGTTTTTTAAAAACATTATTCTCAAATTTAAATGCTGTGGAGAACATAGCTCTTAGTGTTAGGTTCTTGCCAAATAACTTTAAATCTTTTAAAACATCAGTCAATACTGCCTTTTTAGCTGGAACAAAACTCAGGCCCTTATTCAGAAGTCTCATTTGAGCCTCAGTTAATTGATGAGAAGAAATGTTAAATATCAGACCTGTTTGAACCTTTTCCGGTTCTGTCCTTCCACACTCAATGGTCTCCTCGGACTCCATGTACTGTAGTTCTTTGAGTGTCCCCATATAGGAAGAGGATTCTTCAATAAAAAAGTGGTAGCACTGCCTGCAGAATGTGTATCATTCACATTCCTCAAATTACTGCAAGACGGATGCTGAGAGTTAACTTCTTTAGGTCTAACTACCGGACCTTCGTTTGTAGAAATAGATGGTAATAATTTATTTGAAGAACTGATGTCCGTAACATGTCTACTCGAATCATCAGGCCCATTTCTCTGCTTTAATGGGGCCGCAACTGCTTGAGTACTTGCTGAAGTGGAGGCAGTAGGCATCTGACTTATTAGTTCTTCCTGGCCATGCCTATCCAAACCTGTAGAGCTAGTAGATCCAGCATTCGTTTCACGCTGTATGTTGTTCACGGGACGTTCTCTTGACCAAGTGAAGACATTTCCTGTTTGAAAATCCAGGAAGTCCCTATTTAATTTTCTTATTTTTACTGCTAATAGCCTCTTATCATAGCCTTCAATATTATTGTATAGAACCTCCATTTTATCACCCAGCAGTTCAGAGGGAAATTGCTCATATATGTTATTGCATAAGATCGAAATTTCTTTAGCCAGTACATCTTCTTGCGGTCTAAAAAATTCAATGAGAAGATGTAAATAATGTGCACTACAGTCCAAGTTTATTACCTGCCATTGCCTGAATAATTCAGGATATAGCAACCCATAGGTAGGCATTGTAAGGACCCTTAGACCTCTCGGTACAAGATTATGCTTTAAGCATGCCTTCAGATGCAAACACTGCCATTGGAGGTGCTTGAATTTATAAAGTTTATTCTCAAGTTCTTTGAATTTGCTCACAAAATCTGTATATTGGTCTGGGTCATTACTTACATTCACTTCAGACATCTGTAGGCCGACTCTCAGTAGTGGGTTATCTGCAGCAGTCAATAGGCTGTTGAAGTGTTCAAAAGGGCATTTTATACCTCCATTCATGTTGCTCCTATTAGGATTAAACGGTATTTCCACCTGCAATGTCTCTATTATTTCCTCAGCCATGTGAAGTTGGAATCAAAGCAAAACCAAGTACCAAAAAATATATACGATTCTATCCAACTTTTAAAACAGCTAAAAATTTAGTGAATGAGTTTGTTCTTGTAGTCTGATGAAGGGGTTGTATCCCTGAAAGCACTTACTCAATAAAGTCTACAGCCGTGGTACAGTGTGTGTGTTTCTTTTCTCTTTGAACAATTTATGTTTTGCGCATTAGCGGTTTTAAAAGTTGGATAGAATCTTATATATTTTTTGGTAAATGGCATCAAAGGCCTTGGCCAGATCAAGGTAGGCTGTATGAACCACCTTGCCTTCATCCACAGCACTGGTGACTGACTCAAAGAAGTCGACCAAGTTGAGCAGGCATGATCTACCCTACTGTGTAGCATCCAGAGTTTGGCGATTCCCTATATCCTTGTTTATTAGGTCCAAGATGATGCATTCCATAGCTTTGCATATCAGACTCATCAGGCTAATGGGCCAATAGTTCCCGGGGTCTGTAGTCGCTCTTCCATTGTGGAGAGGGATGACTGTAGCAGTGCGCCATTCGGTAGGGACAAAGCCTGAGGTAAGGCTGTGATTGAAAAGGGCACAAAGGTGCGGTGCCAGTTCACTCTGTAGTTCATGTAGAACACAGCCAGGGATACTGTCAGGTCCCATAAAAGCTGTATTCTTGGCCTTGGACAGTGCTGTTTTAACCTATGCAGCAGTAATACTGGGTGCCTGGCAATTTACTGGTATTGTGATTGGTCCTTTGGGGGGGTGAGAGGGGTTAAGTTAGCACTGAATCTGTCCACCAGTATATTTGTAATATCTGTTGGCTCGGTATAGGAGGTATCATTGTGCAGTAGCTCAGAGCAAATCTGGGTATTGCCATGGAGATTCTTTACATAACTATAGAAGGCCTTGTGGTTGTCTTTACTGTCTCCTGCAATTCTGTTTTCATAGCTAGCTTTAGAGGATTTGATGAGGGATCTCAACCTTTTGTTGAGGCTGATAAGGGAGTTTTTCCAGTCTTGAGACTTCACCTTATTCCGCATCAGTTTCCTCCTTCTGTTGTAGAGTTTGTTTATGGTAGAGGACCACCAGATTGGTTTCCTTTTTTTTGAGGGGAGCGTCTTAGTTCTATTGTGAATAAGAACCCACACAGTGAACTGCATCAACCTGCTTTATTACTGAACCAAAATAAAAAGTACTTAGCGCTTTCACCCAAACATCAGGGCATCATCAGAGCCCTGATGTTTGGGTGAAAGCGCTAAGTACTTTTTATTTTGGTTCAGTAATAAAGCAGGTTGATGCAGTTCACTGTGTGGGTTCTTATTCTTACCAGTTCACATTGCGTTAGTTGTTAGTTCTATTGTGTATGGCGAGATCCATGCATTAGGGTAGGTATTCGTACAGTGCATTGGTGTATGATTTGGTGGTCATGCAACTATTCTCCAAAAAAAAAAAAAAACTACTTGTTTTCCCACCTTTCTAAGCTAGTTTAGTCCAGTTTTCAGGTTAGTGCTGAATTCAGGGCTGTGTTACAGGTTTCTGTGTTTGCCCATACCTTACTTGGATAGAAGGAAGTTTCTCTGTTCACTGTGAGAGAGGGAGCTTTGAGCAGCCTATTGGTCCCTGGAGGAGTGGTTTCAGCCCAGAAATTAGTAGTTTATTGGCCATTTTGGGTTAATTTCTATCTCTTTCATTTCACTGCTATAAAACCCGCATTTGCAAGGTTTTTGTGCTAGTATACAGCTCAGCAAGCTCCTGCCTGGTGCCCTTCAGAGTTCTACAGCAGCAGAGAGACAAAAGAGAGACTTTGGAGTGATTAAGTATCATTTTTCTGCATTTTCTTGCTGCCTTTAGCTAATTCCGCCTAAAAACGCCAATTTTCTAGAGTTTCTCTGATTTAAAAAGCTTGTTTCAGCTACATATTGTACTTATTTTACTGCCTGCACTTTAACAAAGTCATTTTTGTGTTTAAATTACCTGTTTAACTGTTGTAGGCTACACACTCAAGTGTGATAGCCATTTCTGTGCATTTAAAGTGTTTTTTTTATTTTATCTGCTTTATTTTCTGAAAAAAAGCAAAAAAACACTTGTTTTCCCGCCTTTCTAAGCTAGATTAGTCCAGTTTTCAGGTTAGTGCTGAATTCAGGGCTGTGTTACAGGTTTCTGTGTTTGCCCATACCTTACTTGAATAGAAGGAAGTTTCTCTGTTCACTGTGAGAGAGGGAGCTTTGAGCAGCCTATCTGTCCCTGGAGGAGTGGTTTCAGCCCAGAAATTAGTAGTTTATTGGCCATTTTGGGCTAATTTCTCTCTCTTTCATTTCCCTGCTATAAAACCCGCATTTGCAAGGTTTTTGTGCTAGTATACAGCTCAGCAAGCTCCTGTCTGGTGCCCTGCAGAGTTCTACAGCAGCAAAGAGACAAAAGAGAGACCTTGGAGTGATTATCATTTTTCTGCATTTACTTGCTGCCTTTAGCTAATTCCGCCTAAAACGCTGATTTACTAGAGTTTCTGTGATTTAAAAAGCATGTTTCAGCTACACATTGTACTTATTTTACTGCCTGCACTTTAACAAATTCATGTTTGTGTTTAAATTACCTGTTTAACTGTTGTAGGCTACACACTCAAGTGTGATAGCCATTTCTGTGCATTTAAAGTGTTTTCTTGATTGTATCTGCTTTATTTTCTGGAAAAAAACAAAAAATATATATATACTTGTTTTCCCACCTTTCTAAGCTAGTTTAGTCCAGTTTTCAGGTTAGTGCTGAATTTAGGACTGTGTTACAAGATTCTGTGTTTCCCCATACCTTACTTGGATAGAAGGAAGTTTCTAAGTTCACTGTGAGAGAGGGAGCTTTGAGCAGCCTATCTGTCCCTGGAAGAGTGGTTTCAGCCCAGTAATTAGTAGTTTATTGGCCATTTTGGGCTAATTTTCATCTCTTTCATTTCCCTGCTATAAAACCCACATTTGCGTAGTTTTGCATGCTGGGCAGCACCGATTAGCTAGGGTATAACTATTCCCGGCTCCACAAAGTCTACTCTTCAATTTTTCCCTTGGAACTAGACAAACTTTCAACTTAAGCACTCAACTCATTCACTTCTCATCCCTGCACTTGCCCAAAACTCATAGCAAGCACTAATAAACCTTAGCACTAGACCCCTCTATACTGTAGAGAAGAACAAGGCTCTCTATTCGACCTTACCAGCCAATCAGTAAAACAGTTCACTGTACCTATCCAGGCATGTCCAAAGGGCAGTTTCAGGTGTACACTCCAGTCCAACTGGTGAATCTGGGCATTTTGAGGCAATGTTACAATTGCCTCATGTACACAGACAACCCTCTCCTCCTTCCACCAAACACTAATACATGCGAGAGATGCAATTATACAGCCAAACTGGAGGCTAAGCTCTCTCAACCCAAGACTGGACTAGGCAGTCAAGAGGAGAAAGAAATTACTTGCATCACACCACCAGTCTCACACAGACCTATGAAACCAGCACTGGCAAAAAACACACATAAATATACAAAAATATACTCGAAGGCTCTAAATAAAAATCTACAAAAGCAACAGAGACCTCCAAAGCAGACATCCAAGCAACCTCCATCCCCCAACACAAACCACAAAACACATACTTCACAAAACCAGTGTGCCACACAATCGCAGCCCTTAAGGCAAAATAACATATCCAACACACTAGTAATAGGTGACTCTATAGTCAGGCACACTGACGTCCCACTCACTAGGTTGATCAAGGAGAAGGTTACTGTTAGTTGCCTGTCTG
Source organism: Protopterus annectens (assembly GCF_019279795.1). Classification (NCBI taxonomy): domain Eukaryota; kingdom Metazoa; phylum Chordata; order Ceratodontiformes; family Protopteridae; genus Protopterus; species Protopterus annectens. The sequence continues at coordinate 800,617,954 of NC_056746.1, forward strand.
GTGCCAGGATCTGCCACATAACACAAGCACTCAGGTCACTCTAGAACAAGTACAAATATGACTCTGTCATTGTTCATGTTGGTGTGAATGATCTGAGCAGTACCTCTCTGGGCTACATGAAAAGAGACATGGAGGAGCTCTCTGATCACGTAGCCCAGGCTGGTATGACCCTGACTCTGAGTAGCATCCTGCCCTCACCAAGAATGATACCACGGTATAGAGAAAAAATTATCAATTTCAACAACTGACTAAGCTTCTGGTGTCATTCAAAGGGGATCCAGTGTCTGTCAGCCTGGGATGACATGCTCGACAAGCCACGCTGCTTTGCTAGAGATGGCTTGCACCTGTCACCCTTAGGCTTTCGAATACTGGCCAAGGCTCTTGCCACCCCCATAGTGCCTTTTTTAGGCAAGGCTCAAAAGACAAACCCACCACCGTAAATAGCACAAGTAACAAAAAACTGAGGGTAATGCTGCTCAATGCCAGAAGTCTAAACCTCAAAATGCACACACTTGATGCACTCCTCAGTATGGAGAAAATTGATATATGTGCAGTAACAGAAACCTGGTTTAAGGGTCCAGAGGCACCCAGCACTACCAGGCTACACCTCTTACCATACATTTCAGCCACAAAACCTGGACCAAAACCACAAAAGGCGGGAGAGTATCCATATTCATCAAGGATACCCACACCTCCAGGTTAGTGGCACAGCACGATGCTTCAGAGATAATCCACATGCAACTAACAACGGGCAAAACTGTTATTCAAATTATAGCTTGCTACAGATCACCCATGATTTCCCAGGACCCCCACTCCGCATTCCTGGAAACACTGGGAAACATAAAGGTCCTACCAAACACCCTGATATTGGGTAATTTCAATTATCCAAACATTAATTGGGAGAACTACTCAAGTGCGAACTCCTTGGCCCAACATTTCCTAGAATTTATAAACTCAAATGCCCTGGATCAACTGGTTAACACCCCTACCAGAAGTGACAACATATTGGACCTGGTCATCACCAACATGGGTGACCGGTGTTCCACACCGTAGGTCAACCCCTCGCTGGTTAGATCTGACCATAAACTAATCACTCTGGATATCCACATTCTGCCACAATCCCCGGTCAAAGAAACCACCGTGAAAAACTTTTCAAAAGCAAACTTCACATTACTTAAGACCGAGGTGGGACGTTTCAAAGCCCCCATGCTAAAGGATAACGCTGTCCAAGCTGCAAAATCCTTTACAAATGCACTCTACGGGCACCTACAAGAATGCATGGCTATCCCAAACAAAACCAAGACTCACTCCTCCAAAAAAAGGAAACCAGTCTGGTGGACCCCTGCCATAAACAAGCTATACAATAGAAGGAGGAAACTAGTACAGAAAAGAGTAAAATCCCAAGAAGGGAAGACATCCCTGATCAGTATCAGCAAGAAACTACGTTCCCTCATAAAATCATCCAAGGCTAGCTTCGAAAGTAAAATTGCCATGGACTCCAAAGATAACCACAAGGCATTCTTTAGCTATGTCAAGAATCTAAGTGGCAATTCTCAGATCTGCTCGGAGTTAGTGCAGAATGGCACAAAATACACTGAACCGACCGATATAGCCAACATCCTGGCAGACAGGTTCAGTGCAAACTTCACCCCCTCTCACCCCCAAAAGGGCCCATAACTATACCAGAAGAATGTAGTGCCCCTGAAATCACAGACACTCAGGTTAAAACAGCCCTTTCCAAAGCCAAAAACACAGCATCAGTGGGACCGGACGGTGTCCCAGGCTGCATCTTAAATGAGCTCAAAGATGAACTAATCCCTCACCTAAACACACTGTTTAAACTCAGCCTCTCCGCAGGCTACATGCCCACAGAGTGGCGCACAGCAACGGATATTCCGCTCCACAAAGGTGGAGCCACAACAGACCCCGGGAACTATCGCCCTATAAGCCTGACTAGCTTGGTCTGCAAAGCTATGGATCTCATTAACAGAGACATTGAAAACCTCCAAACACTGGACCCAACCCAGTTCGGCTTTGTTAAGGGCAGATCATGCCTCCTAAACCTGGTAGACTTCTTTGAGACAGTTACCAAGACTATAGATGAGGGAAAGGTGGTCCACACAGCCTACCTAGACCTCGCAAAGGCCTTCGACACTATTCCCCACTCAGGTATTATAGACAAGCTCACTACATCATGAGATGGGTTGCCAACTGGCTCCCGGACAGAACCCACATGGTAAAAGTTGCAGGAGCTAGGTCTGACTCTAAACCTGTTACAAGTAGCATTCCCCAGGGCTCAGTCCTAGGACCCTCCTGTTTGGCATATACTTCTCTGAGGTACAGGCAAGCACAGGAGGACTATGGCTCACCAAGTCCGCAGACAAATGGAAACTAGGGGCTATAATTGACTCTCCGGCTGACACAGACATCCTCCAAAAGGGTCTCACTGAGACAGATACCTGGTGTCAAAACCATGGTCTCAAGCTAAATGCCAAAAAGTGCATAGTTAACCCCTTTGGTAAAAACAATGTACCCACAAACTACCACATAGGTGGTAGCCCCCTAAATACGGAAGACGTAATAAGGGATCTGGGGACCCAAGTAGACAGTAACCTCTCCTTTGATAATCACATTGCCAAAGTGGTTAGACAATCCTTCTATGTGGCCCACCTAATCAGAAAAGGGTTTGCATCCAGATCGAAAGAGGTCATTGGGCCCCTCTACGCATCACTCATCATACCCATCATAGAGTACAATGCCCCATTTGGGATGTACCTTACAAGTCACCTGCAACAACTGGAAAGACCACATAAGTTCCTCACCAACAGGATCACTGGTCTCAAGCAGATGCCCTATGCAGCTCAACTGAAGAAACTCCAGCTGTACTCGGTTGCATACCGCCTACTCAGAGGTGATCTCTGCCTGACATACAAGGCCATGTCCAACCCAGAATTGATGGACATGCTCCACCTAAAGAAAACCATATCCCTTAGAGCCACACGCTCCAGGGATCTAAACCTCACCACAACAATAAATAAGATGTGCTGGAGGGATAGATTCCTGTCCCAGAGACTTCCTATACTCTGGAACAAGATTCCAATCTACATTAGGCAGAGCTCCTCGCTAACCCTCTTCAAGAGAAACCTTGACGAGTGGATGTTAAACAGAAAGTTTACCCCTGGGATCACTTCAATGGCTGTACTGGACAGAGGCACAGGAAACTAATCTAAGGGGGCGGTGAAAGCCAACACATTCCAGCTAGGATTATAAATGCCTTCGGGCAGATAGCCTAGTACCTACCTATAAACCTATTTGCATGGGTGCCGTGAAGTTAGCCACCTCTGTTTTTAGGAGCCCAAAGTTAGCTTTGGAGAAGTTTTTCATGGTGGTTACCTTTGTGGGGGGGTGGGAGAGATGTGGATTTCCAAGGTTATTAGCTTGTGATTGGATCTAACCAGGGAGGAAGTCTGTGCCAACTGGCTTTTGTATCAAACTAGGTAACTGCATTAACTCAGAAGTAAGCCTCTCAAACAATTCTAAGCTGTTTTTGGTATGAAATATATAATTTCATCATAAGACCCAAACAATGCTCCACTATTGCCCTAAAGCATTATACCACAAATTCTCATACTTAATCCAAAAAGCAGAGAGATTCCTATTGAAAAATAATCCTACTTTTTCATTTCTCCAGAATAATAAAGAAAATTATCGCTTAACAAATGTAATTATTTTAGATGCTTTTGTTCTCCTTATTGAAAAACAATCTGGTTTTGAGAAGGGCAAAACTATCTACTGCTGTCTGTTCATTTACTGACAAAATCTGCTGCAACATGGAGCCAGATAAGCTCACCAGGATGCTTTTTATTGATGCAATACAAACTTCTGACTGTCTTCCTCATACAAGACTTTTGTAAACCATTTTAGTTTCAATTGTTTGAAGTTGTGTGATCTCAAATGATGCTACATTGCATAAAAGGGTATAGAAGTTGGCATTATTGGAAGTGTAGAGGTCTTGTCCCCCCAAGACATTTCACACCCAGGACCACTAAGTCAGTTTTTGATTAAAATAAAATGCTGCAACATTTTTTCAGTCAATCTGTGAGAGACCATATCATGCCCCCAGGACTGCTTTATGAACTAAATCATATAACATGCATTCTGATCCCACTAAGATTTTTAAATGACCTGTCAAACAGAACATACAGAATCAAGTTTCAGGCTGTCTGTCCTCAGTCTTTCCTAATGTCTGTGAAGTTACTCAGGATGCCACACTTGGTCATTTAGTGTTTACCATCTTTATTAATATCATTATTTTAATCTGCCCACAAAGATACATGGTGGTATATGATGATGATACTGTACTGTTCTTTTCTGACAAAAACAATAAAGCTACTAAATACAGTTTAGCAAATGCCCTGAAACTATATCACCACTAGTTTGTCAACAAGAGTCTGACTCTTAACTTTCTTGGAACCAAATTATATTTTTGGTACTTTCATAAGGCTTTCCTCCTTCCCTCCCCTTACTGTTTTTATTCCTTTCATGAGGACATTTTGAGGGAGAAAAGGGTTATGATCTTTTTACACACCACTGAATCACAGTAAATACAGGGAATACAAACAAAATAGAATGTAAACAGATGAGAAATAAAAAGTGTTTCTACATAATTGAGTAAAGTCTGGCTTTAAGAATATGTAGCAAATGTGCAGTACTGCCAAAGACTATGGGCTACAGCAACATCACCCACGATGGCTTCACACTGAACTACAGAACAGAGTTATAGGCCATGGTTTCCCAGGCTCTTCTCCGAGTTAATTCTGAGTTCAGTGTTGTACAATGCTAGATCATCCATAGTAATTTCAATTTGAATGAACTATTGCATTGCCACACACGAGTGCATGCAAACACACACACACACACACACACACACACACACACACACACACACACACACACACACACACACACACACACACACACAATTTCCAGAAAGGCTTGTAATGCTTCTCAGTATTACAACCTTTTCCTATTTCGATGGTAGATGCTGTCACCAGCCACATCTGCAGGCAGAAAAAAGTCAATACCAGTAAATGTACCATTTTTAGAAATTTAAGCCAGATGAAATATAAAATAGTATTTTTAGCTAAGCAGTTTTTACTAGAGATGGATATCAATACTCCAGCACTAACAGAAAGCAGTATCCTTACAACAGTTAATAAATATTTACATATCTTTATAATTAAATAAATAGGATGATTTGGTAGAGGAAAACTGAGCAATGCAATTTGAGAAATTAAATATACAGATAAGGTACAGTTTTTCATAAGTACAGAATAACATGTTTTAATAGATTGACAGTTTACAGGAGAACACTGATCATCTAGCTTGCTATTTCCTAATTTCAATTAGTTACTAGACCCTATCTACCACTAACAAGTGACAAATACAACAGGAAAAACTGAAAAGAAAAAAAAAAGTTTCCTCTTTCATACAGGCAGGCATACAGCCCTCAGCCAAGCACATCCAGAAACAGATAAGCAAAGACTGAGAGAAATGGCTACGGAGAGTTGGGTTCCTAGTAAAGAGTCACACTATGTGTCATATGGTTGAAAGCCTCATCAGCATGACTCAACAATGGCAGGTATATACTTAGAATGAGAGTTTTAAAGCAATTTCCTCTTCTTTGAGTGAGCGTCTCTGTGGTACTTTCCTTGTCAATCAAAATTTGAATGTGAAAAACAACTGGTGCTATGGAAATTTTTATCAGAAAAGAAATCAATCTAAGGAGTTTTGTTACAGGTGTTGTCAGTGACTTCATCACAATAGAAATAACTTTACATGCCACTTCTTTTGAAACATTATATAAAATGTTACAACCAATGAGAGAGTACAGTTAACTATTTTAAAGTGAAACCTTAATATATGAAAATGAGCTTTAAAATTGTATATTTCTATCATCTTTAGATACGCCAATGAACTACTAAGGAAATAATAAAAACATATAGTATAAGAAATGGTCACAGAATTAATCCACAAAAAAACCAAACCAAATAAACTGTTAAAATGACGAACCCGGTCACAATAAGAGCAACGCCTCTTCGAAAATCAACTTTGCAATTTATTATACCAAAAGATAAAAGTGAGCGTTAAAAACAAATACACGCTTTCGGCAAGTTAAATAACCTGCCTTCATCAGACAAAGGTTTTAAAGCACCATCAAATATCAGTATTTATAGGGACATCACATAACAAGTCTCCAATCAGTTTAAAATACGTTTAAAATACGTTCAATTACTTTTGCTTTATCCAGGGAACCTTAAAGTGCTACGCTACTCACAAACAAAATATTTAGACCTACATATTAAGCTTCAGCCAGAAGTATTTATACATGTTGAATATTACATGAAATGCAATGAATATATGAAACTTCAAAAAGAAGCAATATATAAAAATAATGATAAATATAAATATTAATAATTAAAAACCAGTTAAAAATCCCTTCTTTATAGAAGTATAATTACCCTAACTGTTAAAAATATATTTTATCTATTACATGTTAGTAACTTTAACACTGGCTTTATAGACAACATTTCATTAATACCAGGAAAAATATGAGCTCTGGTTCATATTTGCCAGAGCAATTCATTGATTTCCAAGTGTATCTGCCAAGGGCCACCTCTGTTATCAACAAATCTTTTTTGTAAAATTGCAAAACTAAAGGTGTGCCCTTCATTTTCAATGACATGCCTAGCTAAGGCATTATTTATATCTTTTTTACTTATAGCGTACTGATGTTCATATATCCTACATTTTAGTTTACGCTCCGTTTTGCCAATATAAAATGCCTTACATTGATTACATAAAGCCACATATATTACTATCTTTGTTTCGCAATTATAGTAATCATTCACCTTATATATTCTATTATTAATGTTCAACTGGTTTCCTACTTTTATAAACTTACACTGCGCACAAAAGCCACATTTAAACATCCCATGCTGTCTATTGCAATTGGTCTTATTCTTAGTTCTTCCCAATAAAACCTTTAAATTTTCACCTCTTCTGTATGTAATCCTGGGTGTATCACCCAACAGGTTAATCAGGTGTCTATCATTTCTCAACACATCCCAGTTTTTGAGAATAACTTCCCTGATTTCTTTAAAATCTAAGGAATAAGTATGCATAAAGCCAATACGGTAATCGTTATTACCTGCTTTACTCCTGCATATGATACCCTTCTGACCATCACCCAAACTATGATCACTAATAGGGCCTTGAGAATACCTAGATCCTAATAAAGGAAATAGCGAACCCTCCTCCCATCTACATGTAACCTCTGTTATTATATTCGAAATCAATGTAGGGGGATACCCTCTAACTAAAAACATACTCTTTAATCTACTGCATTCTATTTCATAATCTTGTTGGTCAGATACCATGCGTGCTGCACGTACAATTTGGCCTTTAATTACTGCTTTTTTCTGAAAAAATGGGTGATTACTTGTAAAATGCAGTAGAGAATTAGAATTTAAAGGTTTTATTGGGAAGAACTAAGAATAAGACCAATTGCAATAGACAGCATGAGATGTTTAAATGTGGCTTTTGTGCGCAGTGTAAGTTTATAAAAGTAGGAAACCAGTTGAACATTAATAATAGAATATATAAGGTGAATGATTACTATAATTGCGAAACAAAGATAGTAATATATGTGGCTTTATGTAATCAATGTAAGGCATTTTATATTGGTAAAACGGAGCGTAAACTAAAATGTAGGATATATGAACATCAGTACGCTATAAGTAAAAAAGATATAAATAATGCCTTAGCTAGGCATGTCATTGAAAATGAAGGGCACACCTTTAGTTTTGCAATTTTACAAAAAAGATTTGTTGATAACAGAGGTGGCCCTTGGCAGATACACTTGGAAATCAATGAATTGCTCTGGCAAATACGAACCAGAGCTCATATTTTTCCTGGTATTAATGAAATGTTGTCTATAAAGCCAGTGCTAAAGTTACTAACATGTAATAGATAAAATATATTTTTAACAGTTAGGGTAATTATACTTCTATAAAGAAGGGATTTTTAACTGGTTTTTAATTATTAATATTTATATTTATCATTATTTTTATATATTGCTTCTTTTTGAAGTTTCATATATTCATTGCATTTCATGTAATATTCAACATGTATAAATACTTCTGGCTGAAGCTTAATATGTATATTTTGTTTGTGAGTAGCGTGGAACTTTAAGGTTCCCTGGATAAAGCAAAAGTAATTGAACGTATTTTAAACGTATTTTAAACTGATTGGAGACTTGTTATGTGATGTCCCTATAAATACTGATATTTGATGGTGCTTTAAAACCTTTGTCTGATGAAGGCAGGTTATTTAACTTGCGTGTATTTGTTTTTAACGCTCACTTTTATCTTTTGGTATAATAAATTGCAAAGTTGATTTTCGAAGAGGCGTTGCTCTTATTGTGACCGGGTTCGTCATTTTAACAGTTGAAATGGTCACAGAATGTCAAATGGCAGTATAATGCTAGGATACACTGCAGATAATAATATACATAAAATAGAAAAATTCAAACATTATTTATTATGAGAGAATGTTTATCTCAGTAACTAGGACTGTGCGCGGTTATTTGAAATTGTTAATAACTCATTGACTACAGTGTTAATAAACTCATTAAACTGATATTATCATTTTGAGTTGGATGCCCGGCATTCAACCAGATTTACCATTCAGTGTCTCACCCCCCCCCCCCAGGCTGTTAAAATCATCACCCTGGCACTTAAGAATACAGAGTAGTATATTCACCCTACCCTTACAACCCACACTAGCAGCATTTGAACAAGCCAGCATATGGGGCATCAGTTAGTAAGAAAGACCGTTGTTTTCAATTTAAATACTAAGCAAGTATATGCAGGACAAGAATGAAGCCAATTAAGACATTTAGGATTTAAGACAGAGGATGGGGGGCTGGTATTCATGTTGGTTAATGATTATAAAAAACAGGATTGGGCTTTGTTAAAAGATTGTAATAAGTATCCTTGAATGAGAACAAAACTGTCAATTTACAACAATACATATGGTTCAGTTCATGGCTGCTGTGCCTTCTTTATGGACTCTGCAAGTCTTCTCTTTGATTATGTGGATTTTTTCCTGGGTAAACCACTGTACTCTCACAACCCAAAGACATGTTCTAGATAGACTGGAGATTCTAAACTGTTTTTAGGTGTGTGTATGTTTGTGTATGATACGTAAGAACAGCTTGGTAATTTACCTCCATTTTTTGCCAACATATTCAACTCTATAGATCATGGTGGCTGTGCATACGGTTGATACAGATGTCAGATTCAATTCAACAGCAATGGATGGATGGATCTTTGAATGAGATTTATGGGCTTATGTTCCGATAGGTGGTTATTTAGCACAATGGCAACACCACACTGGAATTATATACATTTTATGGTTAACATCTCTAGAACAGGTGTGATGTTTTGTATCCCAAAAACTTATAAGGATTCCCAGAACTCCTAATTTAGATTAAATGTATCATGGGGGTGTGTGGGGAAAAAACTTAATGATATTTTCTTGGACAAAAAAAAAAATCAATGCAATAATGATAAACACCATTTCATATGTCAGAGGCTCATGGATGTTAGATGAAATAAAAGCATTAGATTTTGAAGCCAATACCATTTTATTTACCAACTGTAGAAACCACTTCTTTATATACCTGTATAGCACAAACAAGCTTAGAAATTTTAAGACTGTCTATGTACTGTAGGAAGTTCACAGGTTGGTACTAGGCTATCGGCCCAAGGGCTTATACAAGCCTAGTCATAACAATTCCCTGGATATTTCTTCCCACAATATTTACTTCCTTGCAGTCTAGCAGGGTGACTGACTTGATCCCTGGGGTGAATTTCCTATCTCCCATCCAATTGCCAAGGTTCCTTTTGAAGAGGGCCAAGGAGGCGCTCTGCTTGACATGTATGGGCAGTCTATTCCAGACTATGGGGAGTCTCTGGGTCAGGAACCTATCCCTCCAGCATGTTTTTTTCATTGTGATGACAAGGTTTAGATCCCTGGAGTGTGTGGCTCTGAGAGATTGGGATTTCTTAAAGTGGAGCATGTCCAACAGCTCAGGGTTTGACATGGCCTTGTATGTTAAGCAGAGATTGCCTCTGAGTAGACAATATGCCACAGAGTATAGCTGGATTTGTTTTTAGATGGTCAGCATAGGGGATCTGCTTTAGGCTTGTGATTCTTTTAGTGAGGTATTTCTGCAACCTTTCCAGCTGTTGCAGATGTCTTGCGAGGTACATACCAAATGGGGCATTGTACTCTATAATGGGTCTAATGAGGAATGAGTACAGTGGGACAATGACTTCCTTTTTTCTGGATGAAAAGCCCTTAGTGATCAGGTGTGCCACATAGAAGGATTTCCTGACTGTTGTGACGATGTGGTTATTGAAGGTGAGACCACTGTCCACCTGTGTCCCTAAGTCTCTCATCACACTTTCAGTGTTTAGTGTACTGCCACCTATATGGTAATTTATGGGTACATGTTTTTTTTCCCAAAGGGGATAACTATACATTTCTTGGCATTAAGCTTGAGCCCATGGCTCTTGCACCAAGCATCTGTTTCTGTAAGGCCCTTTTGTAGAATATCTACATCATTTGGGGATTCAATAATGGCTCCCAGTTTGCAGTCATCTGTGAACTTTGTTAGCCAGAGTCCCTTAGTGTTGGCCTGTACTTCAGAGAAGTAGATGCCAAACAAGAGCGGTCCCAGGACTGAACCCTGAGGTACTCCACTTATCACTTGTCTGGAGCTGGATTTGTAGTAGGCTACTTTTACAGTCTTGGTTCTGTCAGTAAGCCAGTTGGCAACCCATCGAATGACATAGGGATTTATGCCCAGTTTAATAAATTTATCTAAGATTCCAGAGTGGGGGATGGTGTTGTAGGCCTTGGCAAGGTCCAGATAGGCTGTGTGGACCACCTTACCCTCGTCCACAGCTCTGGAGACTAATTCGAAGAAGCCAATCAAGTTCAGGAGACAAGATCGGCCCTTCATGACCCCAAACTTGGTGAGGTCCAGTGTTTGAAGGTTGCCAATGTCTTTGTTTATAAGTTCCATGATAATGCATTCCATGCCTTTGCAGATCAGGCTCGTCAGACTGATGGGATGGTAGTTCCCGGGATCCAAGGTGGATCCCCCTTTGTGGAGTGGGATAACTGTAGCTGTGTGCCACTCAGTGGGCATGAAGCCTGAGGTGAGGCTATGATTAAACATGACACTTAGGTGAGGTGCCAGTTCATTTTGTAGTTCATGTAGTACACAGCCCGGGATGTCATCTGGTCCCATGGATGCTGTATTCGTAGCTTTGGAGAGTGCGGTTTCTACCTGTGTTGATCCATTTTTCCAATGAAGTAACCATAGAGTCCACACCTGGAAACTACTAGAGTTGAGTAACTTCTGTTTTGTCACATGACACTATACAGAGCAAGTTCTCATTAAATTTCCAGCATATGTACTAATCGTACATCTCAACTGTACAGATTTTCACAGAATGTCCAAATGTTTGCCTCATATTTTTGATCTGTTTCCCAAAATTGTGGTTTTCTGGCAAATCACTGGTAAAGGGTTGAAATCAGGAAATAATATCAGACTTAAGTTTCAGACTTCATATCCTTCAGAAAAATTAATGGTAATGCAAAACCTGTCATTCTATCAACTTTCTAAGTTTGTAAGAGCAATATTTTAAGTGTCCCTATTTTTGGTCCTTTGCCCCCCATTATTTTTGGCTTTATACAGATTTCTTGCTCTAAGAGGTTTAGAGGTATGGTACCAATGCAATCGATAACCGCATACTTTTACCACTTTGCTTCTAAAACTCTTCCATAAACTTGAAAGCTGTGTATTTTAGAATGTATTTTATACGACTGTCCCATTAACATTCCAAAAGGAGCACGCTGATTGGTCAGCCCAACCAGCATGCCCGTTGTAAATCGGGAATACACCAACAATAAAAGTCCATCCGCTAAAGTATCATTGAGTGGCCAGACTTTTTTTTTTCTTTTCCTATTAATCAAATTGTAGTTTTTCTTGTCTGCAAAGATTCAGGCATGTTGCAGTAAAACAAACAGTCTCCAGGAGTAAACAATTTACAATGGAAATAATGACGTTCATCTATCTGCCAAAAGGGAGGTGGGGGTGGGGACAGACAGAAACATTTCACTTAAGTCTCTCCATAGTCCTTAATGAACATAAATTACTTAATTGCAGACTGTTCCAGAACAAGACTTTACTTACATAAGTTCAGTCTCTTTATCCAAATAAGCAGTAATTTTGTAAGAGTTTTTTTTTCAGATTGAGTGATTCAGAAAAAAAAAACACCTGCAACATTTTCTGAGTATAACATAAGTAGATATTCTTAACCCTTCACAAAACTTTCTACAATGCACAGTTTAACAGCTTTCATCCTTTATGTTTCTTTGGAATACATTCTAAATTTATCCTTACAGGGACACTTTTCCCTATCCTCATCTCTAACTGGCAACTCCACTTGGCTTCATATCTCAATTCAAGATTAAGGAATCTGACCTTGGCAAAGAGTGGTGGTCCTGAGATGCCTCAACAGTAAGATGATTCCCACTGACTTCCTGCTGGAAAAATGTTCACCAATACAGTCTTATGTGAACATTCAAAGGAAGTTTGAAGTTATATATACCACTTTATTTATACCTATTCTGGAGTCACATGACAGTGGAGAAAAAGGCAAACTCGACTGTTGAAGAGTGTAGTTTCAGTGAACTAACTTTCATTTCATGTTTGCCAAAACTACCTTTGACGACCTGATATGCTCCCAAATTTTAGTAACCGTGAACATTTGTTTTGTTCTCTTTATCAGATATGATCTTAAGTAACAATTTATTTCTGTTTCTCAGCATATAATATATTCAATTAACATGGGAAGCCATGGACATCCCTGTGGCACCAATATTGCAACTTTAGTTTAGGAAGACTGGGAAAACATTTTTATACAATTTAAATTTATTCCAACATGATCCTTTTACTGCAAGTATAATGACAAAATATTTCCTTCTAACATTTTTAAAGAGTAATGTTATAAATTCTTATCTCCAAAGCTTGTATGCAAATTATATAAAATAAAATTCATTAAAAGACAATTTGTTAGGCTTTATAGACTAATCACAGATACTACCACTTGGAAAAGGAATAGCATTTACTTATATGTTTGTTAACAGAGGTTATGATAGGAATTATGTTTTACACATTGCATCTACCACAACAAATATAGTTCAATTTTAGTTAGTGCTTATGAAAAGGTAGTTAACATGCAACATAATGTGAGCATCAAATTCAGTTCATCCTTGGTATTACAACATTAAAATCAACAACTGGGTACTAATTGCTTATGGCAATAGTTAAACATCCTACTTTTACCAACACAAATAGACACAATTTAAAATATTTGTTGGGATGTGATTAATATGTGATCCTAGGAGTATGTCTCAAAAATGTGGATGCTATCCCTACCGTGGACTCATCAGTGAAGGGCCTAGTCTGTATTTGTCACATACCAACAGGAGTTGTGGACTGGTATATCATTGCATCTATAACTCCATGGGGGTATTTCATGTAACTTTTTATTCTTTCTGTGTCTTCTCCTAATTAGGCAAGACTATTGGAACACTTATAAAATATAAGAATGAAGGACAGCAATAATGCTCTGTGCAAATACTCAAAGAATACTTGAAATACTTGAGGTTTGCAGTACCAAGTGAAAGACATTTGAGTTTCAACCTTCATATACTTCAAAACATTCATGTTAATGCAAAACTTGCTATTCTAGCAACCTCTGAAGTTTAAAGAGCAGTATTTAATTAAAGTATGTTCCTGATTTTTTTGTCCTTTGTTTTACCCCTCATTATTTCGGCTCTGTTCCTGATTCTTGTGTAACAGATGAGAGGCGTGGAAGATGACAGCATATAGTTCTCAAGTGCCTAGAATGTTGTCTCATATTTTCAGTCTGTTCTTTGTAAAATATGCGGTTTTCTGGCAAATCACACAGGTTTGAGGTCACGTAATGAGAGACATTTGAGTTTCAGACTTCATGTCACATTTGGTATATCTCCTCCATATTATGCTTCTGTGTATGTATTTGTGTTTTGTAAATGTTTTTAGGAACCTGTATTTATAAAATTGGAGAGCAGCGTGGCAAGTACACATTTTTCAGCTGTGCTGAAAATCCTAGTGTGTATTACTTGAATTTTATACAATTTATTTTATTTATTTATTTATTTATTTATTTTACATTTGTTAACCGGGATGGTCCGACTGGATGAGGTCCATTTTCAGCGGAGGCCCAGGGAGAAAAGCTCCACTTAATTAATTACAGAGACAACAGGTATTTATACATCAGTTATAAACCAGTTAGTGAGACTGTGAAACAGTGACATAATAGATCAGAGTACAAGGACATTCTTTTAACATATTTTCAAAACAAATATTACAAGTAAGAAATATTTTAATAATTCAAAAATTGTTACCACAAGAGATTACTTTACTGTTTCTTTCTTATAAACAATACAACTGTCTGAAACTATGAACATTCCCATATTGTGAGCATATGTGTTTGCGTGTGTGTGTAACTCTCTTCCTAGTTAAACATTTCTCTAAATTATGCCGTCTTTGTGTAATTGAACATATATGTATTCATTTCTTAATGTGAATATGCATATGTTATATCAAAAAGGTATCCCTGATTGTAGGGTTCTTAGTTCCTGATTCAGTCATCTGGTAGCTGACAGGTATACCAGATATTTTAGGAACCATTTTTTCTCTGAAGGAATAGGATACCAAAGAAGGTTGGATTTTTCATGCTTTTGAAAGACTAGACACACATCCTCACTGAGGAGTCTATAAGAGACTTGGTGCAGACATAAGGATGTTAATCTGTCTGGATAACTGAGATTCTTGGAGACCACTCATCCTTTGTTCGGAGTCTTGAGGTCTCTTAGGATAAGTGACATATTTAGACAAATATGTGCCAAAGTGGTCCTTATATTCAATAATGGGTCTGATGAGGTACAAGTAAAGGGGAAACTGCATGAGACATGTAAAAAGCTTTCTGAACTACTGCGGTGACATGATGGTCAAAACAAAAGAAATTACCAGCAAGAGTGCTTAGAGTCTTTATGACAGTAACTGATTAGAGAGGTGTGCCATTTAAAGTATAATGTCGAAATTGTTTTGTTTACCAAAATGAAATATATTACATTTTCACATTTCATTTGAAGCCATTGTCTTTGCACCAATTGTTAATATGGTCTAACCTATGATGGAGGAACTATAAGTCAGTAGAAGATCAGATAACAGTTATATGCAAACTTGATATCCATAGGTCAGGAGTGTTGGTCTGAAAGTCTGAGAATATGTGTGTTGGAAAAGGACAGAATTTAAAGGAAGGCAATTAAAAATGACAAGAAGTTTGTTATTTTTCACTAATCACTATAAGATATGTTTCATGCTGGTGAAGATATAAATCTATGTCAGATATTGCTCCAGCAGGCATTAGTTGTCTATACTATATAATCACTCTATATGTACTGTGTGAACTATAGACTCATGTTGTGTCAGACATGTATGGTAGCACACTAATTCCTTCCCCTACTCTTCACACATGGTGACATAAATGATATGCAATTCAAGAATAAATGCACTTCATTAGCCATGCATGTGGAGTAGAGGTAGTTAGTATAAAATTAAAACAAGGTGGGGATTGTCATAAGGGTTAAGGTGTTTACTTTACAGACACACGGTACCGGGTTTGATTCTCACACCTGGGAAGCATGGCTACGCTAAAAATGGCCCATTGGGGTCATTAGCCTGGTGTTTATCTGTTGGCATAATGGTTAAGGTTGGTATCTCACAGGGTTTGATTTTCACTTTTGAAGGAAAATTGGCTATACTTAAAATGGCCTACAAAAGCAGCTAGCCTAGTACTTAAGTGTAAACCTATCTATTTGTCTTTTAGCTTCCAATAAGCAGGTGTGCCTGTGTACACTACAGTGCATATCAGGAGATGCCACTCCATGTCTTTAACATAATCAAATATTTGTCTGATATCTACATATATAATGCTGCTGATACTGATAATCAAATATTTGTCTGATATCTACACATATAATGCTGCTGATATTGATAATCAGATATTTGCCTGATATCTACACTTATAATGCTGCTGATATTGATAATCAGATATTTGTCTGATATCTACACATACAATGGTGCTGATATTGATAATCAGATATTTGTCTGATACCTACATATATAATGCTGCTGATATTGATAATCAGATATTTGTCCGATACCTACACATATAATGCTGTTGATATTGATAATCAGATATTTGTCCGATACCTACACATATAATGCTGCTGATATTGATAATCAGATATTTGCCTGATACCTACACATATAATGCTGTTGATATTGATAATCAGATATTTGTCCAATACCTACACATATAATGCTGCTGATACTGATAATCAGATATTTGTCTGATACCTACACATATAACGCTGCTGATACTGCTCAGCTAATTTGAACAACACAGTAGCATTACTTGCACACTGAGTGCTGCCCTGCAGATTTGTATACTGTAAGACTGATTTGGGTAATTGTAATTCACAGCCGTTACTCAGCAATGTAGTCTGAGATTCAGATTTGCAAATCAAAGTCTACTCTGGTACCCCATTTGCATACTAAATCTACACTTGGAGGAGTGAAGTATACTCTTGTGTATCTCATTGCTCCATTGTACACAGGTTTCTTTAGTAACCATGCAGAATTTTGTTAAGTGGCTTGAACTGCTCTCTAGCCTGGGCAATTGTGGATCATATTTATGAACACTGTCCATAGTTTGTAGGCACTATTTTTCTTCAAGGACAGATCATGCTTGTTATTCACCATTTTTCTTATTTTAGGATAACAGGCTTTTATGATGCTGGCATTTCTGAGGATTGAGAGTTTACCCTTTTTCCAATGAGGTGTGATTTTGGAGTTGGTATATTTAATATGAAGGTGGTATGGGGGTGCAGGGGGGGGGGGGCTTGTCTCCCTGCAAAAAAAAAAAAAAAAGTTTTTGTCTTACCAGCAATGAGTTAAAAATGGTTCACAGTTTTTATGTTTTTACTTTCAAACTTATGGTGTTTGCTATTCTGGCCTGACAGTCATCTGACATTGACCCATACACACACACACATATATATATATATATATATATATATATATATATATATATATATATGTACACACACACACACACACACATATATATATATATATATATATATATATATATATATATATATATATATATATATATATATGCATCTCCTTCCATTGGTTCTGTATGTAGAGTTTTCTAGCTTTTAAACTTTTATAGGTAAAAAAACGGACACTGTTTCTGTAAAATATGAGTAATGTATAGTCACATACTAAGGCATATGGAAAATGCTTAACAGATAATTAAATCAAGTTTCATTGGTGAAACTGACCCCAATGTCCTACAAGGGGCAAGAAAAAGCCTCTAGGTGTCACATTTGATTGCTTACATTTCTGGTATTAAGGATATTTACTCTGACATTGCTTGACTCTTTAGATAGCAATTTGGTATAAGCATCAGCTTTAACATACAAAGAGAAATAAGTGATAATGCACATCAGACATAAAAACAATCCATAAAACAAGCAAGTTTCACCACAATATGTTCAAGGGCTGTTTTATTGTGTGTTAATGTTTCTGAGAATAATGCTTCTGATTTTTCCTCAGACGTTTAAAAAATGCATCATTCAGCTCTGCAAGATCAAAATCATTCCTGGTGCCCTGGAGTCCTTCTACTACCCTTGAAGTAACCCTTATCATTGCCCCTGGAAGACAAGCAACAGTTACTCATTCCTTAGCTAATAGAGGAAGTCATGTGCCTATATATCTGATCACTGAATCGCCTACCACAATCATATGGCAAAAAGGAACGGATTACTTTGTCAACCCTAAAGGACCTACTGAATCTGTTAGGGTACTTGCCTGCCTCTGTTGTCTTATTAGGTGTCAGCTGAAACAGTTTGTGTGATAGGCTTTGCATCTGACTATGTATGTATATTGGGCTCTGGATTACAAAAGTCAGAGGGATTTTTTGTGCAAGGAATATTTAAGATGTTCAGTAACATTTTAGGAGTTGGTGAGGGGTTACCATTTACAAATATGCTGAGAGTTTTGCCTCTAGAAGTGCAACGGACTTCAAGTTCTCAGACACAAAATTATGTTCTGGCACGAGGCATGTATTTTCGGCAAGCATACAGCAGTTAAAATCTTCTTTAACACAATTAGAAAAGACAAATATGAGTAGGAAATACTTCCTTCTAATCCTAGAGGAAAATATACTACCACTAGTGAAGTTTTTAATTTTACTCATACACACTAATGTAACTGTGCAGAGCTAATTTGTAACCCCCCAGGTTTGTTAAGTACTATTCTCTCTGTCTGTGTAAGCACAGCCAGTTGTCAATAGGGTTATCCAAATATGTGTAATGCCTTTAGCCTGGGTAGTCTAATAAGTCATACAAGCGAGTATCTATTCTCAAGCACAAATCAATCAAGAGCTTTCACTGTTGGTTAAGTTTTGACTTTCTTACCATTTTATACTGAATCTTGGGTATTTAAGCATAGAGAGTGTCTCTGAACTGCAGCTCCACTAACAGTGAGACAAAGAAGTGTAGCCCACACCTTACATAGACTTCAAGGTCCCCACAACTCAGGAAACAGCCAATCAAAAACACAGATAATTCAGGTACCGAAGCATCAGACAAAGCTTCCATTTCACAGGATGGACTTTATCAAGCTTCCTCATCCTCTGAAGACAAAACCCAGGCCTGTCCTGCAGCAAAAAAAAAAAAAAGTTTCCAGGTGGTAGAGTACGACTCAGGGAAATGAAGTGTTTACTTCCTTCTCTTGTCCCCATTCCCAAGTCATAAGTACCGAGCTCCATTGTTCTCTTGATCTGGCCACAACTCAGCTTACACTGCATTTACACAGAAAATCTCTCGGTGCTTCATAGCAGCACAAAGCTTGCTTTCTGCCCTAAACTATAACTAAGACACCACCAAAATATATTTAAACAACATTACAATCAAACACTAGAAAAAGAAGGAAACAATATATAACAAAAAACATGAAATGAAATAAAATATTTCTTCACACAAGTGTGTTCTGAAAGCTGTCTCAAGAGAATCCTTTAAATCTGTCAAGCCCTTTCTGGGTTATCATATCAACTATTCAAAATGTGCAAGCACGACTCATTTTGTACTGTACTGGTACTGACTTTTTCTTTAGTGACTCAGTTTAAGTTCATCAGAATAACACATGCATTATCAATTCATCCATGTCAAACATTTTTTTTCACATTTTAAAAAAGGCTACTGTTCCTAGTTTAAATAAAATATAATGGAATCTATACTTCTTTATTAGACAGCACCAACATTATGAACTTTCACTCTTGGTACTTGCCTTCACAGCACATAACAGTTCATGATTTTCCTTGTTCCTCCTTTAGCAGTATGTATTAGGACATTTATCAAATAAACTATATAATGGCACTTTTGATGGGTCTTCTACAAGTGCTCACATAAGTAGCTCTCGACACATTTACCTGTTTCCACTTGCTCATGTTGGTAAGTGCCCTACCGCCCACTAACTCAGTCTCTGTGAAGTAACCCATGGCTAACTATTCCTCTCAGAACCCTGACCCTAACCGTAAAAACTCCTACCCAGCCCCTAAATCTAAATTCTTGATCTGTCCATAAACCTAAAATTCCCCTCCTCAGTCTTAGTCTACCAATCACTCCCCAACCCTAACCTTCTGATTCCTTTCAATCACTCCCTAAACCTAATATTCCACTCCTCTCCTCTCTCTAGCCCTAATTTCTCCCTAAACATATAATCGCCTTCTGCTCTCTAACCCTAGCCTTCCAATCCCTTCTGATCACTCCCTAAACCTAAAATCTCCCACCCCTCCCTAAACCTAAACTCCCCTCTCCATTTCCCTTCCCCACTTACCTGGTCAACAGTGAGGACTTGTTTGTACCCATCTGGTGTGTCAGCTGCATCACTGAACTCACATTCGAGTTAGACTACCTGGTCGGGCAACTGGGCATATGGGGCTACAGCCATTCAAGTCTCTGGCTGTGAGTTGGTATTATTTGAGCAGCTGGTTCTTGAGTGACTGTAGAACACACCAGTTATGACTTATTCCAATTATGCTTTATCTGTACCAGCCCTTTCCCTTATGCTATGACCCAAACTTTTATTAATTTATATATTTATGAAAGATAAAATACAAAATATTTTTTTCTCTTTTTTCCTGAACAAAAGCTATGAATAAAAGACTGGTAGGGTATTAACAGACAGTCTGTGAACTTTGTAACATAGTTTTTTGCCCCCCCCCCACCAAAAAAAAAAAAAAAAACAGAACGTGCAACTAAGTAGTGAGTCATGCGTTGCTATGGGGTATGCAAATGGCCATATAATAAGATGCAAATAAAGAAGCTCACTCGTGTGCATAATGACATGCACACAAGGCGAGGGGAAATCAGGTTACAGGAACAATGTTGCAGACAGTTGCATATGAGTATAAAGGCTAAGACCACACCAAAAGCTGTAGTGTTGCAGTTAGTAATAACACCAGTTATAGTGCAGTATCTATTAAGCTCAACAGATAGTCTCCTGGGTGAATGAAGTGGCCACACTATCACCCACCAGCTAACAAATCAGCACCTACAAGACCATCTGTGTGTGGACAGAGACATAATACGGGGATTGGTTGTACTGTTACAGCCCATGGACTGGAACTAGAAGAATGCATGGCCATCCCATAATCATAGGTCTCAAGTTATGTCTGGCTCTTATTGTACCAGTTATAATGACCTACTGGAGAAAAACTGAGGATAAATTAGGCATATCTCAGTTGTCAGCTTGTTGAACACTCAAGTAATTTTTCAACATATTGATGCTATATCTGCTTTCCCAACACACCAGAGGATACAGCCACCACTATTTATAGTTTCTGTGGTATCACTCAACTCCCAGAAGGGCCAGAAGTCCTAGATTGCACTCATATGGCAATGAAGGCACCGTCCAGTATGTATGGACAGCATTAAATCAGTAGGAAGGGTTGCCATTCCATCAACTGTAAGACAATTTATAATGCACAGGGTTGAATAACTCATGTGTCTGCACATCACCCTGGCAGTGCTCAAGATTGTAACCCATGGCATATAAGTCACCTGTATCGCTGCTTTTTGTAAAGAGACATTCCACAGGACCACATAAAAGGTGAGTGTAGGCACAACAATGCACCAGTATTTCCACAATCACAAACAAAATACATATGCAAGACTCACCTCCCTCATCTGCCTCCCCATATCCCTAATGAGTTACATGTGACACAGGCTATCTCCTGGAGTTCTGGCAGATAAAGCCTATACATAATCCATAATGCATGGCATAAAAGTAGTACAGCATTGCCCATGCATAAGCCGGAAATGCAGTACAGCATTTGTTCAACCTGCTGAAATCCTGGATACACTGTTTAGAGATAACTGGGTGGTAAATGCAGTATGTCACCACCACAGCCTGTAAGCTGTTTGCAGCATGC
The DNA here is from genome assembly GCF_019279795.1 of Protopterus annectens. Classification (NCBI taxonomy): domain Eukaryota; kingdom Metazoa; phylum Chordata; order Ceratodontiformes; family Protopteridae; genus Protopterus; species Protopterus annectens. Next base: position 800,639,712 of record NC_056746.1, read on the forward strand.
TGAAAAACGTCCCCCTTGAAAACAGGCAACATCCCCAGAACCCTCCACCACAGCAGCAGCAACAGGACTCATTGCAACTACATCTACCAACAGCGAAGACAGTGATGGCAAAGGACAACCAGCAGTGGCCATACCACGACCCTTGATGTTATCATGTAAAATATACAGCAGCAAAGGTGAAGAAACAATGTGTAGTCAACTTCTATGGTCCCTAACGCATATGCAGTGGCAGTGTAGTGTCCTACAAGGCAAAATGATGCTGGCACTGTTAGCTAAAGGCTACACTGGGCAGTGGATGGCTAAGTGCAGCAGACATTTCCACATACTCTACAAGGAATGGAGGGTGATGAAGGTCACACACATTATCATTTACTTATGTGCTTAGGGACGATGATCACATGGCTGTCTATACTACGTGGGGCGGAGGGCGACTAGTCAGTGTAGGCAGAAACTGGAGTTACGGGAGGTACTGATATAAAAAGTGACCTCCACCAATGAGCAGGTGGGGGTGCACTACAAGACCATGCAGTGAGTTCATAGGATGGGGAAATGTGGTACAAGCCCCCTGCTGTGAAGTTAGAGCAGACCCAGATGCCCCAGGACATGGACATGGCAGAACTGCTGGAGTAGGACCTACTGGGGAGGTGCACATATGAATTACTACAATCCAAGCAGCCAGGTTGTGTGGCTGTCTCAGGTGATATTATGGATATGGGTATGGGCATGCTGGTGGCTGAATCATGATCAGTTCAGACTGTTTCCTGTGATGGTCTTTCAATGTGATCACCACAGGCATGCACACAGATGTGGCCACAGGCAATACTGGGGTACAGGGTAAAAATGGCTGCATTGGGCAGCAGCCACACAGACATGACCAAGGAAGCTATGCATCTGACAAATAAATTCATGAGACAGGTCATAGCTGCAAACTGTGCCCAGATTAGAACACTGCACATCTTCTGGTTGAGGCCAACAATCACTGCATGACAGGGGCAGACAGTGGCAATGGTCAAGACAGTGACAACTGCTAGCCAGTTATACAATGGGTATCTGTAAGTCAAATGCAGTGCACTGCACTGGTCTAATGGTTTAGGTCTTTCACTAGTGGTGATGGTGCCATCAATCACAGTAAAGTCCTTTCCGACACAGCAGTTTGTACAACAGGTACAGGACAGGCTATAGTATTACCCTGGGCACAACTGTAGGCCCACCTACGAGGAAGACAGACAGTGTCAATATGTCCTGAGACTGTTAGTTAAATTGCATATTATTTTCATTGTCAGACTCTGGCATAAGTCTGACCTCATCTTGTTTTTCTTGCCCCTTCTCTATGTGTGTAATTACTGCAGCAGTTTGCCCTGTGGATGCAAAATACTTCATGATACTGCTTCCCCTGCATTCCCTCGTGCCTCTGGTGTGCATGCTCATGATAGCTGGATTTTGGCAGGCAAACAAGAACCATCTACCTGTTCTGACAGTCCCTCTGAATCTGTTCACCTGATATACATATGCAACATACAGCAGAGTCAAGTGTGACCTCCCACATATCAGTCAGCTCACCGTTGTCAAGTATGTCATGCAGTAAGGGTATGAGCCCAGCTGGTTTCTTTGATAAATATGTGGCATGGAGCCAGTCTCAGAACCCACTTCCACATCTCCATTTATGATGCCTGCTCCCTAATCATCACCATCAAGGATGCCAGAAATACTTCTTCCAAAATGAGTATTGAAATTGACAGTGTACTAATTCCTATTGGTGTTCTCTCAGCCAGGATGCTGTTTGCCCTCTGCAAGGCTTGTCCTATCATTTCATACACATATTTCTAACATTGATGTGTGGTGTAGTTCCTTCCACCCATGGCACTGACATTGTGCACCACTGGTTCAAACACATGTTCTCATTAAGGGTGGTTGGTAACCCTGTTTTGTCCATCCTCTATAGTTTGCCACCTTTAGAGAAAGTGCACACCTAGGGGGACAAGACGACGTAGTACTTACTGGGAAGGGCATGTGCGCATGCACACAGGTAGCAATGAAACAGTGACATCAGACTGGCACATTAAGACACTGCTGGTTTACTCAGAAATGGATGCACACACATTAGACACAGGGAACTCCCAGTGTAAGAGTGGTTATGTGCAGGGATATGCGTGTGGTATGTAACTCACAGGGATGTGGTGTGTAATATATGGTATGGGAATGTCTCTGACAATGTGCATGATCACATGTGTATGAATGGGATGGGCAGTGCAGGATATGACAGCAGCAGGCATAGTATGAGGGGGTGTGCGGAACAGTCCATATATGTGTGCTGATATCTTTTACAGGGCATCACATTCAAGAATTATAAGGATACCATCTCCATCTCTCTCTTTTATACTTAATATTGTCCTCTGTCAAATACAAACATACAACACCACAGTGATGTAATTCAAAGTAGGGCAGACTGGTTGGTTTGGTGGTGGCAGTCCAGTTACTGTGGGCTGCCATCCCTGGCTAGGACTGTAGGTAAACAGGTGCACACCTACAGATGAATGCTTTAGGCATGAATAATACTGACCACTATTGATAACCTTGTTACTTTACCATTACAGGAGGCATTCCACAGGGAAATCTTCACATGCATATCACTGCTAATGCATCTCTGAAGTAATATAGACCAATGCATACCACACTTTTGGGCTATAAAACTGCTAAGTCTGTACTACCAGTAAGCGATTCAAGCTGTTCAAGTGAGTCTGCTGCTCATTTTTCCTTGTTGCACATTTTTCTGTCCAAAGTGGTGCATCAGTGGTAAATGTTCTAATAATAAGTATTAGTCTGTACTGTATATATGGTTATAATGCCAGATTCCATACTGACCTATGAATTGTTTCACAGCAGCACACCAGTGATATAATGTGCAGATGTATTTTGCTGGCTTGCTACATATGCCAACTCTTACATGCAACCTGTGCATGCATGCACATCACTCAACTATGAGATGCTATGGTGCATTGCATGACAGTCACAATCCTGTGTAGGGTATGAATCTGTAGCTGTCATCTTGTTTTGCTATACATTCATGGAACTAGATGGATGCTGGTGCTAATGCCTCACAAATACTGCCTACCTGATATGAGAAGGACAACAAAGTATGCCCTATCTCCACAAATAGTTCAGCTGAGATTAGATGCAGGCCACTTCAGGAAAATGGATGTCTAGTATAATCTAGCAGATCTGCATTCCAAAGTGACCAGTATCCCTCATACCAGTCAGCTGTTCAGACAACAGTACAATGAGCTGTTCCATCTTAAACCTGAAAGTCTCTAGGCATGGGAAGCAGAAATTAGGCAAGGATTACCAAAATTATACAATGTTTACCACCTCTGCTGTGTATAGTACTGCCTCTAACAATTTTTTTCCTGTTTTTCACAAGTCTTCATAATATTAATTCTTTATTTACTCTATCAGATCCTAAGATATCCCAGTTTGGCTGCTGTAAGTGACTGTCTCTATGCTGTGTGTGCTGCAGGTAGCAGCTGTTTCTTTGTAGCACATTGTTGTTTTCTGGTGAGGGGCACACAGCTGTGACTCTGGGAAGTTATGGGTACCATTTCATGGTTCGGCATCATTGCATGTTACTGTTTTAATGTAACTTGTCTGCTTCAATACCCATGACAACACTAGTGTAGCTGCCTCAGCTCTTGTTTAGATAATTGTGGGTGTATAGATTGTTTTCCTATACCATGGTCACTGGACAAATTACTGCTTCTTTGTGCATGCGCATGCTATGTCTTTGTTGTGCTGTGGGAATCATTTTAGGATTCTACTTGTTTGTACATGTATGTAGAACTGTAGTTTTTCACTGTCAGCTGCATCTCATTTACAATTGTATGTTACATGGCAGCTTGCATATCCTTTCTGTCATTCAGCACATACATAACATTGTTGCCTGCCAAGAAGGCAGGAGACATTACAAGTACAACCAGGTTAACTGCATTCTATGTCTTCCCCTCAATTATATCTGGCATAACAGTTGTGAGCCCTCATCAGTAATGTTATATTTGTCATATAGTCTCCCTTCTGCAAATCACCATGGTCCACCAGAACCACTGGTACTTTAGGCACAGCCCACTCATACCCTGGCCATGGTTGCAGCTGAGGATGGTGATAGGGATGCGAGTACTACCTCTGGGGAGGGTTCCAGCCCATCTGAGGTAGGTCACCTCTCCCGATCAACAGACCTGGATCAGCCAGAACTGGAGTATATAGTGAAGAAAATGGTTGACTGGGCAATGAGTCTGTGGATTGTCATACAACAGTCTGTCTTGTAAAAGCTATCAGACTCACTGGATCAGAAATGTAACAATGTGAGGTACTCCCACCTATGCCAGGAGAAGTAGGGAAGTGGATGTGTACAAAATTCCTGCTAACTCTGCTGGCATATGTTAAAGAACTATATGTCATTTGTATATCAAACTGCTCTGTACAGATGCTTGTGTTAAAAAATGTATTTGTCAAGCTGCTTGTGTTAAAAATGTACCAACTGTGTACCCCGCTGGATAGAAAAAGAAATATACATGTATTACTGTAACTGTTTAAATGTATATGTTTTAACGGATGATACTGGAAAAGAATATGCTAATCTCAAACTTTGAAAACAGTATGAAATTAAATTATTTGGCTTAGCCCATAAAGACTGTATCTTGAAGTTTTCAATGCAGCCAGAGACAAAGTCTGTACTAGGAAGCTTCCTGCATGGTCATTGTGGTGAACTAATTGCTACTTTGGAAGGATGGAGGTTTGAAATTGTGTTATGACTTCTAGGAGCTGTAGCAGATCTTAGCAAGGCTCTCTCTGTGTGTATTATTGGCACATATGTGCTAAATCCTGACAGCTTCTAGCCGGGGGGGGGGGGTAGCATGGGAACCAGAAGTCAGATGGTCAGATGTATATGATGTCATTCTGTAATCCATCACTGAAAGGCTGTTTTTTAATACTAGATGAAACCAAAGTCTCAATGCAATCTGTTTTTTGGAACCTGACAGAACGATCTCTCACCCATGTTATCTTGCCTTACACTAGTAACTGACCATGGAATAGTAATTCTTTAGATCAGTCAGAAAAATATAGTGAGAATAGTTAAGTACTGTTTTTCTGTATCTGTGTGAATCTATTCATCTGTGTTACTTTCATATTTCCTGTGACTGAAACTCTGGTGTTTATTTTAAATAGATATTCTGTATTTTTATGTTCCTTTATTATTTATCATTATATATATTTAAACTTTTCATTGTGGCTGGTCATTCAGAGAATATTTTAAACTTTGAGAGTACTTATATCTATTTGGTGACTCTGTGGCGACTCCTGCAAACTTTATTGCATTTGTCAAACACTATCATTTGTATTAATATTAATTTCACTCAGTATAATTGTGTATCCTTATAACAGGCTTAGAGTAGCTGGCTTTGGAGTGTCTAACGGTAGTGTACCTACCTTATAGTCTGGGCAGAAGGAGGCATAGCTAGTAAATCTGTGCTAGTCTTTCCCAGGTGTGAATGTGCACAAATCAAATTTCCAAGAGTGTGTGTGTCAACTGCTGGGACCAGGGACATGAAGCACTGATTTCACAGAGATGGTGCTGGAGAACTTGGCTTGGACATTTAGCTGAAGATTGACGTTTTCAGCTCTACCAGTGGGGAGTATCACTGGGGACCTGGAGGGAGGGAGAGACAGACAGAGAGACATTCAGACCCAGAACTGAGTGTGTTCCCTGTGTGCTCTTAATGGAAACTGTGCTTGATGCAGACAACTGCATCTGGAAATACTGTGCATATTAATTTTTGTTCCATGTGAATGCTCCCTCCAGTGTCAGTGGTGAGTTTTTCAGGCTCCTTAATTACTGGCCCATTGAGGGGATGTCACAAGAATGACAATTTTTTAACAAGAAGCATCTTTATTAAATTACCACTTATGACATAGGCAATCATACATTTATATAAATGAAAACAAACCAAACTGACATAGTCTTAGTTGCATCACAGACCATATTAACATAATTTTAGTTACAAACAATATACATAATTTATAATTTACCCAATCATTGTCAGTCAAACATCATATAGCTCAGTCAAATCCTGCCTTCTTTTAAACCTCATTCCTCCCCTGTATGTATTGTTCCCACAGTTCCCATTTTTTCCTATATAATTTGCTCTTACCAGTTTCTAAAGATCCCAGTTCCAGTTGTTTTAGCTCTATTACTATACTCACTACTTCTTGGTTTAGACTTTGACTTCCATTTTCTAGTAATTGCTTTTTTGTCAGTCACCATAATTAGACTCAACAAGGCTTCACTATGTCTAGGCAGTTACAATTCTGTATCATAGCTCAGAAAACTCATTCCCCTAGTTACATCAATTTGCTCATCCAATATCTCTGATAGAGTAGTCTGCAAAGAACCTTTAAAGTCTACCAGCTCATTACACTCTCAGAAAACATGTTCCCAATTACCTCTTTCTTCCCCATCACACCTGCAACATTTGCTGTCTACCTTTGGAAAAATTCTCTGGAATCTACTTGGGGTATAAAAATATCTATGTAAATATTTCTAAGCAAAAAATTAAAATCTTCTAGATTTTGTTGCATATTTGCTAGACAAAAATATAGCTACCCACTGTTTCTTTGTGAATTGCTTATCCATTCTCTCTTCCCAATCCTTTCTAACCTCCTTTGATTGATTCTTATAGTTATGCAATATTTTGCATGCTCTACTAATTAATCTTTTTTTTAACAGCAGCTTCTGTTCTAGATTCTACCAAAAACTTAAACAGTGCTGGGTTTTTGTTTAGGACCCCCCCCCCATTTATTCTCTTTACCTATACTCTGATATCAGTCCTTGATATGGAAGGCAATCTCTAACATGCAGTCCAAATAAATTCTTGGCATCTTCCCATTCCATTAGCTTTCCCTGCCTAGTTATTTGCTCCCAATACATTGGTTCCTTTGCCAATCTTCTCCAATAAATTCCAGCCCCCTCTTGCCTATTGTCTGTATCCCTAGTTGCAGTCATCCCTATCAGCAGAGTATCCTTTCTCTATTCCCATGTTGTATTAGTTCTTAGAATATTTTCTGCTACTTTATGAACATAATGTCCTGTATGTTTATTATTTTTATCTCCTTAAAGGTCTGCATCTAAAATTCTAGCCTCTACTTATTTCTCGATCTTCCTCCTGTTTCACCATCATTGCTTTGCACTTTGAATTCTAGGTTTCTACTTGTGCTATGCATAGGAACCTTAACTGTGTAGTTCTGAAATACCCCTTCAAATTCAGCAATCCCAATCCGCCTTGTTCTATTGGAAGAATGAACTTATTCCACTTGACTCTTGCCATCTTCCCCTCCCAGATAAAATCCATCAGCTCTTTATTAATGGCTATCCACAACTTCTCCTATGGTTGATAAAAATATGCCTGGCCTGTGTATAAGACTAAAAAGACTTACTGTTTGTATCTTACAATCTGTATCCACATAACAGAGCTTCCAAATTCTCAGTTTTTGTATTATCTTTTGTTTAGTCTCTTCCCACATACTACACACACAGCTACCACACCAGAATAATTTTAATCCATACTTCTAACTACTTCATTTTATCATGTATCCATAAATATGGATATCACTGAAGCGATGTGTGTGGGTATATAACTTACAGTTATTGCCTTTGTTTTAGCTTCATTAATTTTGTAGCCTGAAAAGATTTGAAACTGTCTCAAAATGTTCCACAACACTGTAATGTTCTTTTTCTGGTTTTATTGGGTATAAAATAATATAATTTGAAAACAGAGCCATCCTTTCTTGAATACCATGCCAACTATATCCTTGAATTTCTGAATCTATTATTTTCTTTGCCAGTGGTTTTAAATATAATGCAAATAACAAAGGGGAAAGAGGACACCCCTATCTGGTTTCACTGCCCAAGCAGAAATTATAGAGAAGAACCCACCCATTTTAATTTTCACCTCTGACCCCTCATATATCCTCCTAATCAACCTTATAATTTTATCAGGGAATGCAAATGCTTCCAATGCCCTACTCATACAGTCCCAGCTTACTCTGTCAGATGCTTTCTCTGCATCACACCCACCAACAACAGTGGAATTTCCTTACATTCTGCTTCCCTCTGGATCGTCAAAATTCTGTTAATGTTGTCAAATGTTTGCCTCCCCTCCACAAAACCACACTGATCCATATCTATCAATTTTGGCATCACTTTTCCCACTCTTTTACCATTATAGATATATACACTTTATAATCATGATTTAGTATTGAAACTGTCCTGTATGAAGCTGGATCTAATGAATCTTTACCCTCTTAGGTATTACAGCTACCACCCCTTTCTTCCAGAATGTTGGCACTTCTCCTCCTCTTAAAATACTGTTAAACAAAACTTTCCATATATTTATCATTTTTTTCCTTCCTAGCTTCCAAACATTCTCAGGAATACCATCTATTCTGTTAGTAATTGAGCCTCATCTACCTATAACCTTGGCATATTTAATTCTTCCATAAACATTTCCATTTATACCTTTGCTTGATTTCCATATTTATCTGCTTTATATAGACTTTCATAGAATTTCCAAAATATTTATAATACTTCTACAGCATCTCTTGTTATCTTCCCTGTTATAGGCTCCTTAAGCTTGGCGATAGCCCCTTTTACTTTCTGTTGCCCGAGTAATTGTGCTAAAAGTTTTTGTGCTCTAGAGTTATTATCAAAAAAAAAAACAGTTGCTTAACAGCAATCTTTCTAAACTCATGCATATCATTGAGGTAATCCCTTAGTTTCTGTTTAGCATTCTGCAGTTGTTCATCTTCTTTTTCTGTGGGATTCCCCCTATTTTGCAATACTTTTAACATTTGTCAGTCCCTCTAAAAAATTATTGTTACTTCTCAGCCATATCTCCCTTTGTTTTATTTCCACCCCATTTTTAAGCTCCACTTTAATTTTATCCCTCTCCGTATTTATATTTTCAGAAGAAATTTCTGTCTTTTCTAATAGCTACCGAATAATCTCCACTACCCATTACTTAAATTCATCTCTTTTCAATAAATAGATGGGAAAGCACCAGTGTCACATTTTTATCTCATTACCCTGTGTTTTTATTTTAGTTATTATTGGCGCATGATCTGAAATAGTTATTGAGTGCATATCATGACCTTCAATTAAATACATATGTTCATGTGAAATGTAAATTCTGTCTAGCCTAGCCCAGTTTTTGTATCTTGGGGAATAATATGCAAATTAATTTCAAACTCCTACTACTGAATTCATATCTTCCATGCCAAATATTTTCATAAATTTCTCCAAAAGATCTACCCTCCATTGCTATATTTACCTTTCTGGGTCCCCCAGACACATCTTCACTGTTGCAAATCAAATTCCAGTCCCCATCTGTAAGTAATATTCCTTGCTGAAAGCTGATTATTTCTCTCAGAATTTTCTTAAGCTCCATTATAGCAGTTTTAGGTGGAGTATAAATACATGCCAGTGGAATCCTCCTCCCTTGTGAGTAGCCCTTTAGTACTACAAATCTACCATTATTATCTTTTTTGTTCTCTTCTATCACTATTGGAGCTCTCCTTGTAATTAATATAAGTACTCCTCTTTAACTTTGTTCCAGGTATTCTGTTGAACAGCCATCCTGAAAACATTTTTTTTATCAAATTCACATGTTCAGTTCTTTCCAAGTTTGTCTCCTGTAGCACAGCTATTTGCACACTATATTTTTTAATACAGTTCACTATTCTTTTTGCTTTCTGTTTATCCATCATACCATTGATATGTAAAGACATTACTGAAAGCATCATTGTCTTAGAAAGTTATTATTCCCACCTTTTATGTATAACAGCTTTTCTGTTAATGTCTAGTTTCAGTTTTTGTGTTACACACATGCACTGTTTGGCAGGTTGATCTTTTATATAGTTGTTTCTTGTCATATCTTTTTGAGCCTATGTCATCACAGCTTACAAAACTTTTTCTTTTATTGAAAGCCCTCAAAAAATAAAACACCCCAATACTCCCTAAAACATATTAACTTAATAATAACACAGAAAACTATGCACATCTTCAAATATTGAATTTTACCCTCCTAATAGGAACAAATGTTCTAAGCTGACAGCCACATTGACAGACTTGAGTTAACCTAAAAAAAGATTAACCATGCTAGGATGGATGGTTCAGCCTTTGCTTCTTCTAAGTGCTGTCTAGTTTTATGTTATCTTTATAGCTCTCTCAGCTGAATGCTTTCATAGAGCATTATCCCCTAGGTATTTCTCTTTTATCAAAGTGACACCTAGAGACATGAGAACCAAATGCAAAATTGCTAAACACATTGATTTACTAGAAAAAAGCCTTATAATATTCAATATTCTTTTTCATTTACTTACTTTCTCTGAAAACGTGTTACTAGATCAAGCTAAGGCCCTTAATGCAGACACTCCCCTATGCAAGAATGAAAACAAATACTAATTTTTCTTTTGTCATGCTCTTTTAACAAGATTTTTCTTCTTTTTACATTGCAATGTCTACATTTCTTAAAACTGAACAAGGAGAAAGAGAGAAGAACGGAGAAAGAAAAAAAAAACAGGACCACCTATTTACATTAGTATCCCAATTACACTTAAAACTAACTGACACCATTTTACTTCATAGCATGCAAAGAAAAGCATACATTATTAAAATAGTACCATTAAGAAAAAAATTTTTTTACTTACAGTTAACTTTCTTTCTTCTCTTTCTCTCTCCTAAGTATTTTTCCTTGCATTAATGACATGAAGTAGGGCATATGCTTCAGAGTCCCCTACAAGTTTAACAAAGTCCAAAAAAGTCCAATATTTCCAGATTTTCTTATGCTGTCATGCTTTACAAATATAATTATGGTTTTGTAATTCTACATTTGTCAATTTCCAAGTTATTGGTTTTATTCCTGTTCATCTCCATCTCCTAAATCCTGTCTCTGCTTCCTTTCCAATACACCACTGATTCTTCTAGTCAACTCTTATGTTTTTATTTCCTTCTCTCAAGCATTTTCCATTGAAACATTGGAAAATATTTCACTGGCACAATCTCTCTGTGGTCTTTGAATCTTCTCCTGTTTCACAGCTCACTTTTTTGTTGGACAAACTTTTGTATTTCCTCCATAGCATGTACTTCAGCAAAGAATTATTTTGTCCCAACAGGGAAAATATTTTGAATCTTGCTGGGTGCAACAGTTTGAATCTCAAGCCTGTTTCTCAACATTCTCTGAATAATAGAATACATTTACTCCTCTTCTGCCTAGTGTACAATGAGTAGTCTTCTCCACAAATACTCTGCTGTCTCCCACTTTTAGTATTTTTTGTCAGAATCAACTCCTTCTGCTGGTAAGGTTACATCTTTATTATTAAAGGTTAAGGTTGCTTTCTCATAGCCAGGTTTGGAGCATACACACAATGTGTCCTTTCAATTAACAAATCCTGTTGGGGAATACCAGTCCATTTGCTTATTTGTGCGTTCATAAAATTAATAGTCTATTCCTTCCAGCTTTTCTGGTACAGAAGAAAATCTCAGATTTTCCCTATGTGCTCTGTCCTCTAATTCTATTATTTTTTGAAACATCTCTTCTTGTGCAGTCTCATACTCAGCCAGCCTTTAATTCATTTCAGCCTCAGAGTTTTGTAGTTTTATCACCTCATCTGAATATCTGTTTAAAACTTTTTCCATTTTTTCAGCTTTTTTTGTTGGAGTTGATATACTCCATCAGTGTTTCATTTATTTTAATCAGGTATGTCTGCAGTTGTCTTATACCTTCCTCTAGGTTACGAGAAGTCATGTGTGGAGCTTGCACTGCTTTTTGCTGAACAGCTGCTTTACTTTTCCCATTTAGTGCTTTTTTTCACATTTTTTGTAGCTGATTTTCCTTTAGGTCCTCTGTATTTCTTTTTTCCTGGCATTCAGGCAGTGTATTTACTAGCCAGTTACTGAAATTCACCCAGAAGTATAGGTCCACTGGCCTTCTCTGCTAAGTTTCTGTCTTCACACTGTGAAAGCTAAAATTAAGCTGTTACTCAATGTACGGCCATCTTGGAAGTCTTCCAATCAGATGGACAATTTTATCAGGATACCAGAGATTGGTGAGCCAGTCAGCATCTGTAGCCCATGCTGTCCCTAGCTAGTTGTGTTCACTTTATTTGTTTGCCTCAGCCTTTGTCTACCCACAGTCATGTGTTTTGTCTATGATTTTTGGGTCAATGCCGTGCCCACACTGCTTACTTTCTCCATCCATTCCCCTTTTGGTTCCTTCACCTCATCCCTCTTCCCTTTTCTGTCTTTATATACAAAATGGAGGTCTTTCCCAAAAACACTCTACTTTCCCACCCAGCCCAACTTTACTTTATAGTTTTCCATCCATATGTCCTGCTTGCTATACATCTTCTCTTGTTTTCCTGTATTCCACTTCCCACTCTATTTTAATGAACCAATAAGGTGTCATACATTCTTCCTTTGGAATGTGCATATGTTACCTGTTGTGCTTCTCATTTGAGTTTTCTTGCATTTCTCACAATGTGGGTATGCCAACTACTTTGTCCTTCACAGACTCTTGGCTACATTGAGCTGCTTCTCTTATGAAGTGTGCCCTCCACCTCACTTAGTGCAGCAATCTATCTCCTTATACTACATATGCCTACTTAGTTATTCATGTATATGTAGCACTGACATGCAATCCGTGTACATGGCACTAACTCTGTGCAGCACTGAAGTGCTAGTCTGTGATGTTTAGTCTATAGCTGCAGCGGTTTTGACATATTTATTTCTATATTATGGACGATATACCAGACTTACCAAAATGTATCAGCTTAGCTTAGTTACAAAACCTGCCATTAATCTACTGTAAATCCATATCGATCTCCTATGTTTCAGTTACATATTAATTTTCTGGATATTGCTGTTCAGATTATTCTTCCCTACCTATATATTTTGTGGTTAGGAGTCGTCATGTTAAACTGTCAGTGTTTTATGGAGATAGTGATGATTCCATTTTTAGGAAAATTCAGAAAATGTTATTTACAGCATATGGAACTATTTTTATAGCAGACATGTCTTGTGGTTTGTCTGATAAGACTGAAAATTAAATGGCTTGAAAACAGGCCATTGCATTAAGGCAATACTCTTATAAAAACATAACCATTCAAATAAAATGGTATTCACTTTCTCTGCTTAAGCTATGTGAGATGGAGTTTGGTAATAATTCAAGATTTTGGTAAAGCACGTGAGAAACTACTCATTATATACATTGTTGTTTATACACACAAGTTTTAAGCCGGTGGAAGCAAACTTTTCCCTAATACATCGTGCCACAGAATATGAATATATCTGCAAATGGAAGTTTGTTTGACTATTACTTCAACTATAAATCCAAATATGCTCTTTCAAATAATGGTTGCTTCAGTTACTTATTCATTCTCAGATTATCTGCTTAATGACATTCAGGGTCACAGGTGAGCCACAGCCTGTCCTAGCACTCAGTGGGTACAAGGGAGAGGAACTATTTTGAAAAGAGTGTCAATCTACTGCTGGACCCACACATGTATTCAATCTCACACGGCACTCACACCGATGGGCAATCTGGAGTAGTTCCAATTTACCTATAGACCATCTATGAGATACAGGAGGAAACAGGAGTCCATGGTAAAAACTCACATAGACACAAAGAAGATGCACAGGCTTTGCACAGAAGGCATCCCCATCCACAAACCTAACCACTGTGACACTACGCTACCCCTATTCTACTTTGTTTACCAAATTTTTGTTAATGTTGAACCACAAATCCTTCCCTGTAACGCAGCTTCTATATCATTAATGGCAGAATACATATGTTGATTCCATACATGCATAAAATAAAGCTTTTCAGAATTTTTGATTATTCCCTTTGGTTTCCCATTATCTGTTTTCTATTAGGTTTTGTGTTCTGATTTCCCTGCTTTTTTATTTTTCTCATTTCTTTATGTGTGTTTAATGTAGAAATTTGTTGTCAATTGCTAACACAACAATTAAAAAAATGAGGTACAGGGCCTTATAAAAATGCATTTTCTACTAGAAGAAAGGTACTGAGGTATTTTAGACAGGTGCAACACATGAGACAATGTTAGACATTATGTTTTGTTGACCTTGCCAACAGCCGGATATCTCATACAAGAAAATATTTTACTTAGCATATTAGTGAAAAAAGAAATAACTAAATGCATTCATCAAGTCATGTAAGGGCAGCATAGTTAACACCATTTCTGACCAAGGAAGGTACCTATCTCTGGAGTAACTCCTAACACGGGCTGCCATTCATGTTTGTAGCATGTACAAATGCCTAAACAAATATGCTAAGCACTCATGATACTTAATAAATGGGTAGGCTACACTCCTCAGCTAAGTTTCTGTGGCCACACACTCAAAACCTTAAGCTGCCCCTTTCTCCTGTAATATCCTTGGCATGGACAGCTGTGATTCCAAACCTACAAAGCAAATTCCAGAGATTGTACGTTTAACCTTATGAAATATATCTCTATTTTGAAAAGTATTTTGAAATAATGATACTGAAATTTTGTTTTTTAACTCAGTGCATTTCATTTTCCGTTTACTTGAATTTCTTAAGGTTACTAACAATAATGTCTGGAGTATGGTCAAAATTCTTGATCTCACAGCAATTCACATAAAGAACAATCACTGCTATTACTAAAATGGAATTGTTTGTGAACCAATCAAATGATCATTTGAGCTTACCAATACATTCCCTTTTACAGGAGACCTGTGGAAAATGTTACAGAATGATGGCTAATATTGAAAACTGACAGTTTTCACCATTAAGTACCTAACATAGCTCATAACTATGCCAAAAGATTAGTAGACATAAAATGGTGGAAGTTATAAATAACAAGAGCTAGACTGGCAGGTAAACATGTTGATAATAGCAAGATTTTCAGAAAAGCTGTTCTGAGGGTTTAGAGGCAGGAAGACCCTCTGCACTTCAGATGACAACTAGAGGGTTATCTGGGATCGATACGATGAAGAAGCTGATATGCTGATCTTATATTTTAGGAGGTGGGGGGGACTAGCAAGATACCTGCTACAGATCAGAATACCAGCTGCCCTAACTTATTAATGAAGGGTGTCTAACATTTTTTTCGAACCAGCTCTAGAAACATAATCCAACAGTGGCCTCTCACCAATGACAGTTGTCTTCTTAACTAGGACTACATGACCATACCACCTACAAGGATGAAGGTCTGTAACATCCAAGACCAAAATATATGAATGTTACTTTCAGCCTTTACAGCTCCCTGGCCCTACAAGCTTGCCCTCCATGTAACAGGGGGCCTAATCAGTGAACAATCACAACTGTGACAGCCAAATTAACAATGGAACTCACTGGATAATAAAGAGGATGGAGTTTATAAGGCTTGGAAAGAGAATAAAAAGATACATGCAATAAAACAGTTTGATAGCAAATTCAAAATAACTGGATATGTGTTCAACAAATATTCTGCTACAGAACAAGAATAAAAGTAATGTAGCACACATCAAAGGAGAAGAAATACTGAATATAACTAGAGTCAGCCATGATGATTATTTTGGCAGGAGCTAAGCAAAATTTATAAAATGTTAAATTCCCTCCTGAATGCCCAAACTGGACAGTTACTAGAAAGCATAGATATGGTCACTGTATACCTAGGTTACCAAGTACTGCAAAACTTTGCTGTTCATCTTCATTTTCCTAAGCTTTGGTTATTTCTAGAAGGGTACCACAGTGATGTAGTTCAGTAGCATTTCTGTCGCACAGCAAGACATTCTCTAGTTTGGTTCTTGGTCTGGGATGCCTTCACTGTGGAGCCTGCATATCCACTCTGTGAACTCTGTTTTCATACCACATCCTAAAGACATGCAGTAGAGTTTCCAATCCACCTACTGCATGTCTGTAGGCTCTGGGAGGAAATCCTAGTGTGTGTGTGTGAGAGAGCAAGAGACAGAGACAGAGAGATACAGAAGACAGGACTGGCATTCTACTCCTGTTTCCTTCTTCTAGTAAGCTGTGTGGATGGCAGTGCCTGTTCATGGACTTGCTACAGAAGTCAGATGAAACTCGACAACACTGGATGACTTTCTAGAAACTGACAGCTTTTGGACCAGTCTAACAACTTTTGGGTTTAGGCATGAATAGGCCAGTGACAGTTCCAAACTAGTATGTAGGAGTTGTCTGTGCAAATGGCACAATCATAAACATTTAAGCCAGTGTGTTAACAGTGGTTAGTGTTAGTCACTGAATATAATACACTGATGTGTACACTAAGCAGACAAAGTGAAAAATGTGATGTGCAATGTTGTCATAGCACTGTTCTGGTAAGATACATTAATAAATATTTTTAAGAGGCTGTAATAAGTATTTTAATTGGAGATGCCTCATATTTGACAGCAGAACCAAGGCACTGCTGACAGTAAGCTCCAAGTCAGAAGTACAAAACAGAATGTGAATAAAGTAACCACAAAACATGATAAGTACACTTTTGGGATGCAGCCCAGGCTGAAGAAGTGGCAATCATATTTTCCATGGGTAGATTACCTAAAGAACATCAAGCACTGAGACAGACAGATCGGTTCAGATATAAAATTATCCCCTATTTTCAGATAATGCCATTTCAGATTTATCTAGTATAAATTAAGCAGGTACTGCTTCAGTTTATTAAACCTTAAAAAATGCAGAGGCCAGTTGTGAAGGAACAGGCATCTATCACCAGTAGCTGAATGCCACTGACACCGATAAATGTCTCGTTCACACAATAAATGCATTTCATGGCTACCTAGAGGCCATCTTACAGTCTCCTCATATGCTAGTGACTTTAATTTTACTGGGCATTACTGCTAAGAAACTGATATATCTTGTTTTCATCTGAAATTCAAAGGAATTTTATTATTACGGATGGTACTAACACCTTTAGACTGGCTGAGTACAAGTCTTTGACTGCAGACTTCTTCTGGCAGTCTGTATATTTAAGAAACCATTAAGAAGGTGACATGTGATTGATACCACATCCTGTATTACTAATTTCCTAGGTGTTTTAACCAGTTTACTTTCAGAACAAATGTGCTCTTATTTTAAGCACAGTACTGTTAACAACAGCCTTAAAAGGAAACATTGTATATCTAAGGGGGAGCAGCATTACCTTCAGTATATAAAATCACCGTAAAGTCACCTAGTAATCAAAAGCATATTTATACATGAGCTGAGGAATGTCTGCCGGGAAATAAGCACATTTTTGTCTAATTTGCTGTTTCAAAACTATTTAAGTTTCCATCTGGAATCTTTTCACACAAACAAGCAATGTCACTACTCAACATCCATATACAAGCACATAGAACACATATGCAAAATAAACACCTTAAATGCTGATCAACAACAACAGCAAAAAAAAAAAAACACTTCGCTGACAAAAAAATTAGTTTATTTAGCGCTTTCGTCCTTCCAATAACCAGGACTTCATCAGAATGAAGGACAAAAATGCTAAATAAATTAATCTTTTTGTCAACAAAGAGGAGTTTTTTTTATTTGTTTGAAACTACCTCATTCCTAATTTTCAGCTTTGTTGACCTTAAATGCTGAACATTTTCAGAAGGTCTGTTTCCAGAATACTGTCTAGTTTGGGCTATTTTTGGACTTTGCATATCAAATCCTATCTTCAAAATGGTTAAACATTTATTCATGAAATTTACTGAGAATGTTACTAGAGTAATTATCTATAAAACACTCAGACTGGTTACCTACCCTACAAGAGAAAAGAGCAGCTGCATCTTGAATTTTAATACCTTATCATATACAAAGATACTTTAAAAACTCCTACATTCTTTTAAGATCTGAAATCAAGAAAAAATGTTATATAGTTATATTTTTGATAGCTTGTATTTATTTTACTCTGAGGAAAACTAAAAAAGAACAGTTTTCAGCTATTTTTGTAAATGTTTTACTCCATGAATTCATGATGCCCATTCTAGCCTGAGTTCTACCCTAAATTCATATGACTATTTCTCTAGTGTTTCAGTACATGCTTTTGTTTGTATAACCTAATACTTTTAAGTGAAACTAGATAACATAGTCCTAAATAAACTAAAAAGTGTAGCAGTACCAAAACAACTAACCAAACAAAAAGGTACTGCTCACAGTCAATAATGCCTTCCCTTAAACTTTATTGTTAAACATAAAACCCATATTTACAACAGATTAAGCGCTATCATCCTAAGAAAACTAGGACTTCATCAGAATCACTGTTTTCAATGTAAAATTTATTTTTTATAGAAAATTAGCAAATCATGTTAACTGATAAAAATTATTTAAAGCAACAGTACATGTAAACCATTACGTATAAAACAATATATATAAAACAGTATCCCTAACCTGTAAATACCCAGACTAAACCACTAAAACACAGTGAATGATCATATAGGATTTATAGATATATAAATATTGTAAACATAAATACTATTTGTTCAACCATTTATTTAAAACATGCACTAATATTAAAAACAGGCTGCAAGGAAATATTTTCATTCAAGCCTGAAAATATTGAAGCATATAATCTAAGCTGCCACTTCAATTCGTTTTCTTCAAGCTTAGATGTAGTACTGCCTCCCCTAGGATTTGGTTTAGCCTGCTCCACAATACCAAATCCAAAGCTATTGTATGATGGGCAGTTTTTAGAATGCTTAAAGAAAGCATTATTTTAATTTTGCCTACTTATCTGACATTGGTGTTCATATACTCTCTTACAAAGGCTTATCTTGGTTTTGCCAACATAATAAGCTGGACATCCCAAACATATAGCAAGGTAAACCACCCCTTTTGATTGGCAGTTACCTTTTATAAAACAAATTTCTGAACATAGATCATTTTCCAATATGAGCCCTTCACTTTCAAAAATGTAGAGGCATTGGGCACACATTCCACATTTTGTGGTCTCTTTCTTATACATACCATAGTGGTCTTTAAATAAAACTTCTCTTTCAAATTGGGACCTGTTTTAAAAATAAAAGTTGGGTGAGTACCCAATAATTTATAAATGTGGGGGTTACCCTTTAATATATTCCAATTTCTGTTGACAATACCTTTCACCTCTCTAACTCATGGTTCATATTCAATGACTAAGGCTCCCTCATAATTACCTTTTTCTTTCTTGTTTTTAGTATTATCTAAGTCAACCCCCCAAAAAGCTTTATATTTCTTACCCCATTCTTATTCACTGTGTGTTCTTATTTCTTCTACTAAATGGTGTGGGTAACCCTTGTTAAAAACATGTTAGGAACAAAATTTAACTCTCTAACCATGTTTTCTTAATGTGAAGTAATTTGGGCTGCTCTTATACACTGTCTCCTAACTATGCTTTTCTTCTAACTAAGTGGATGGCAACTAGAAAAGTCCAGGTAAGAATTATTAAATGTAGGCTTCCTGTAAACAACTGATTTAAAAACATTCTCGGTGTGTTTAATAAAAGTGTCCAGGTAAATGATTCCCTCCTTATTGCAGTTGAAAGTAAATTTGAAGAAGGTAGAGGAACTATTGTGGTGCTTGACAAATTATTTATCTCCCTTTTGGGCCCTTTCCATAAAATAAAAATATTGTCCGAAAATCTGACGTAAAACTTTACAAAGGGATAAAAAATATCGTTGAATACATTGTTTTCCCAATCTAACAGGACTAAATCAGCATAAATTGGGGCACATGAGGCCCCCATACACATGCCTTTGCTCTGTTTAAATGATTCCCCTTCAAAGTAAATAAAACTGTAGTCCAAAAAAAAAAGATATTAAACTGGAAATCAAGTACATTTTTTTGCTTGAGAAATTAGTGTATCTACTTGTACTATTGTAAACATATTTCATAACCTCTTCCTTAGGAATTGATGTGAATAGGATGACCACATCTATAGTTAAGAATATAATCTCTGTGTCCCAAATATCTTGTTTAAGTCTCCCCAGGAAGTCCCAGGAGTCAATAATCAGATAATTGGTCTTGTAGTAAATTGGCTTCAACTATCTGTCTATACAAACCCTTATGTCTTTGAACCCCACTCTGCCACAATGGGACTAAAGGTTTTTGTGAATTTTGGGATACCAAAGATTGTGGCCGCTGTGATAAAGGGGGTAACTATCTGCACAACTATGTGGAATATTGTAAATAATTATATGTCGTTTGCGAATATTAACATGATTTATATAAGATGCTTTTGTAAAAAAATGTATCAGAACTGTATATCATGTATATATCAAACTGCTGGTACAGAAGCATGTGTTGAAAAGGTTTTTGCTAAAGTGTTGTTTGAAATGTAACCACAGTGTGCCCTACTGGAATAGAATTGAAATATACATGCACTATCGTAACTGTTTAAATGTATATATTTTAACAGTGGAAACTGGAATACAGGAGGTTAACCTCAGAAAAATAGCTGAAATTAAATTACTTTATGGCTATGCAATAAAAGATGGTATCTTTCAGTTTTCAGTGAGCTAGAAACACAGAGGGCAGGATTCACGAAGGCTTGCACGGAGTCTAAGAGTAGTGTAAGACTCCATGCAGCCCTCGCGATCCAGGAACAGCTCGAAATTCTGTGTAAGAGACCAGCTAAAACGTCTCTTACACGGAGTGGGCGTGGATATGCTAATCACCTCACTTGCAGCCGAAAGGCATGCAAATGAGGTAGATTAGCGATCCAGGAAGCCCAAACCAGCCCATGTAAGAGCCGTTTTAGCTGCAGAAATGTACTCAGTTGTCAACTGAGTACGTTTCTGCAAATAACACAATGGAGCCATGTCAGCTCCAAATAAAGGGTGCATATGTGTCAGGCAGCATGCCAATGGCCAAATATGTGGCCATTGGCAAGGTACCCAGATGCAAATTTGAGAATTTTTTTTTTTTTCGGTGATCGCCGATGTTTAAACGCAGAGCAGCCCCGCGCAAACGGGCTGCGCTATATAAAACATAAAAATGAAGGTTACAAACCCACAAATGTGGGTTTTATGCAATACATGGATTTACAATGCAGGGACTAGCAGACCAAAAACAACATGGCCACCGTTTAGTGGTTGCTAAGGGGGGAAGCTGAGTCTAAGACATGTAACTAAGCATTAGTAGGCAATCTGATGTAAATGAGTGTTAGGATACTGAATCCCACTGTCACATAGCAAATGAGCACATTCTGAGTAGTGTAAGAGTTACATAAGGGGGAGGAACAGAGTAGGAGATAGGTGACATCACAGGGGGGAATGGCAGAAAGAAATGCAGTTCATTGGATGTCAGTGTTACATGACAGATTTCAGACACATCATGGAAAGTGGAGTGCCACAAGATAAGCATGGGAAAGTCAAGAAATGGAAGGTGTACACTGTTGCTTACCCCAAAGTTTCTTGCTGGGCGTGCATGTGCAAGTGTGTGCCCCATGAGGCGCGAGTAGGGCAGTGTGCGCGCGTGTAAGGCAGACTGAGCATGTGGGAGCCTGATGGCAGATGTGTAAGACTGTTTGCACTGGTGTGCGCGTGTTTTAACCCGAATAAGTAGATTCTAAACTGTGTAAGCATGTGTGCGCGCATGTAAGCCACTGTGAGCATGTTTCTGCTGGTATGCGCGTTGCTACACCCTGAGGAAACAGAAAGGAAAAAGGAAGCAACAGAATTAGTAGGAAGCTAGCAGGGAATACTGCTGGAGCTAGCAGGTGAAAACAATTAGAAGCAGGCAATTACACAGGCAGAATAGTAGCCCAGCCAAGCACTTAAAACTCTGCAAACAGCAGTGCAGGATGTTTCTCTCAAGACGCACTGCAAGACAGGAGTAAGCTATTAGAAGTGAAAACTGAAAAAGCTGAACTCAGAGCAGAAATGCTAGCGGCTGCCATAGCTGTCATAAGAAGACATAGGCGACTTGCTGAGGGTGGTGACAATGCAAATGGTGCCAGACAACCCACAGTGAGGAGACGGAGAAGAGTGTACAGGCCCAGGGTCACCTACCACGGGTTACATGAGTTGGAGATAGTGGAGTGCTATAGAGTGGACAGAGACCTCCTGCAGCAAATTGTCGAGCTGTGCAGGCCACGCCTCACACACAGAACCAACAGAGGGGAACCCATCCCAGTGGAAACCAAGGTATGTGTTGGCCTAAGAATACTAGCAACAGGTACTTTCCAGAGACCAACTGGTGATATGATGGGGATATCACAGGCATCAGCCTCCAGGGTACTGAACCAGTTCCTGGATGCCATGTCAGCACATGTTGGTGATCATGTATATTTCTCCAATGCCCGTGAGGTATTGGCCAGCAATATGCGCCTCTTCCAGCAAATAGCGGAATACCCTAAGGTAGTGGGTGCAATAGACTGCACGCACATACGCATCAAAGCACTAGCCGGCGAGCGGGGTAGGGCCTACATAAACCACAAGGGCTTCCCCTCCATCAACTGCCAGGTCATGTGTGATGCCCAGGGCATAATAATGAATGTTTGTGCTGGCTGCCCAGGGAGCTACCATGATTCCCATATCTAGCATTTGACACAGCTGTACCAGACATTTGCCAATGGGGGCATCCCACATGGACACCTAGTGGGGGATGCAGGTTATGCACTGGAGCCATGGCTGATGACACCCATCAGAAACGCACACACACCTGAACAGGAACGCCATAATGAGGCACACGCACAAACACGTAATGTAATAGAGCGTGTGTTTGGGCTGCTCAAGTCACGGTTCTGGTGTCTGGACACATCTGGTGGAGCCTTGCAGTACTCACCAACTACATGTACCCAAATTGTCATGGTATGTGCTATGCTACATAATATGATCTTGCGAAAACAGCTGCAGCAGGACCAGCATAGGGCCGGGCCAAACAGCCCCCCACCATTGCCAAGGCCATCACAGGCAGAGCGTAACTCGGAGGAGGAACAACCTGAGCCTGCCCCAGTAGGCAGAAGGAGGCGTGCCCAGTGTGCCCTGGCCTTGGCAAAGAGGCAACGCATAGCACATACACTGGCTCAGTAGGAACCCTGGGAATGATACCCCCTCTCTGACTCACTCATATAATAACAGGGATGCCTACAATGACATAACCTGCTCTCAAACATGTACAGGGAGTGTAGTATGTGCATCTGACAGAGGCAGCCCTGCAGAACCACCTGAGGCATGAATGCCATGTGTTAAGCAATGTAACACCATGTAGTATATGCAAACTTGATGACCCTGACTAACATCCTACCCTCACCAAGCATAATGCCACAATATGACGATGAGATGATCAATTGCAATAATTGGCTGAAGTATTGCTGTTAGTCAAAGGGGATCCAATGTGTGCCAGCCTGGGATGACATGCTGAGCATGACATGATGCTTCACCTGCTAGGGGTGGTGTGCACCTATCAGTCCTGGCCTTATGGATACTGGCAAAGGCTGTTGTTACCCACAGAGTGCCTTGAATAGGTAATGCTCAAAACACAAACCCACATCCATAGGTATCACAAGGGATAAGAACCTAGATGTAATGCTACCCAATGCCAGAAGTCTAAACAGCAAGATATATGCAGTCTAAACTCCCCCAGTATGGAGAATGTTGATATCTGTCCTGTAACAGAAAACTGGGTCAAGGCTCACAACAGCACCCTAACACTACCAGGTTACACCTCATACTGTGCTGTACAGCCTCAAAACATGGAACAAGCTATAAAAGCAGAGTTACTAGCAATAATTGTCAAGGATAACCACACCCCCATGTTGGTACCACAACAAGAAGCAGCATGGACTAGCCATGGTCAAGTAACAGTGGCTAAAACTGCCTTCCAGTTTATAGCCTGCTACAGACTACCATCCTAACACCAGGAACTGCACTTGGCCTATGTTGGAATACATGAATATATCAAGCACTCCAAACCACATTATATTGGGTGACTGAAAATACCCAAACATAGACTGGGAGCATTATTCTAGCTCCAACACTGTAGGACAAAAGTTCCTAGAATCCATAAACCAAAATGCCCAGGAACAACGTACCACTCCCACAAGAGGGGTAAGCATACTGGATGTGATAATCAGCAACGTGGCTACTGGATGGCAAGATGAGAAGTGTATTCCTCACTGGTAAGACCAGACCACAGAGTAAAAACACCGGATATACACATCCTGACCACAGTCCCTGGCCAGAAAACCACAGTGAAAAACATGTGTAAAGCAAAAGTTGCACTCCTCCAAAGTGATGTGGAATCCATCAAAGGCCCTGTGCAGGTGCAAAATATGGGCCACACCTCAGAACCTGTT
The DNA here is from genome assembly GCF_019279795.1 of Protopterus annectens. Classification (NCBI taxonomy): domain Eukaryota; kingdom Metazoa; phylum Chordata; order Ceratodontiformes; family Protopteridae; genus Protopterus; species Protopterus annectens. The sequence goes on from NC_056746.1 coordinate 800,664,051, forward strand.
AGACAGGCATTCCATGAACACTGCCAGGAATGCATGGATTATGCAATCCCAAATAAAACCAAGACACAATGCCATACACGCAGGCATCTGGCATGGTGGACTCCAGCCATTATCAAACCATGCAAGAGAATGAGGAAGCTACTACATGACAGAGCAAACATAAAAGGGAAGTAATCACTGATCAGTAGTATGGCAATAAAATATGTCCACTCATACAATCCACTAAGGCCAGCTACAACAAGTTGAATCTGTGAATCTTGAGGCAATGTTACACCTGCCCCATGTACACAGACAACCCTCACCTCCCCCCAAGAAATACAAATATATGTGAGAGATGCAACCATTTATCCAAACCGGAGGCTGAGCTCTCTAAACTCAGTACTGTCAAAACTAGTCAGGAGGAGAAGGTAACCACACACACCACAAACCCAGTCTCACATAGACCCATCACAACTGCAAACCAAAGACATAAACACAGAAAAACATTCCTGGAGGCCCTAATTACAAGCACACCACATCAACAGAGGCCTTCAAAGCAGACACCCAAGCAACCACTACCTCCAAACATAGCACATGCAACACATAGTACACAAAGCTGGTGTGCCAAACAGTCACAGGCTAGAAGGAGAAACAACATACCTGATACAGTTGTAATAGGTGACTCCATAGTCAGACACACTGCTGTCCTGCTCACCAGACTGAACAAGGGAAAGGGTACAGTAAGCTGCCTGTAGGCTGCTACTATATGCCACATAACACAAGTACGCAGGTCACCCCAAAGCAAGTAGAAATATGATGCAATCATTGTCCATGCTGGCGTGAAAGACCTGAGATGTACCTCCCTGGACTACATGAAAAGAGACATAGATGAGCTCTCCGATTATGTAGTCCAGGCCGGTATGACACTGACCGTGTGCAGCATCCTACCCTCACCAAGAATGATGCCACAGTACAAGCACAGAATGATCAGCTGTAACAAGTGGCACAATTACTGGTGTCATTCCAAGGGGATCCAATGTCTGTCTGCTTGGGATGTCATGCTTGACAAGCCACGCTGCTGTGCCAGGGATGGCTTGCACCTGTTACCCCTGGGCGTCTGGATATTGGATAAGGCTCTTGCCACCTCCATAGAGCCTTTCGTAGGCAAGGCTGAAAAGACTAACCCACCTCCCTAGAAAACAAAAGTGGAAAGAAACATAAGGGTAATGCTGCCCAATGCCAGATGTGTAACATGCATGCTCCCAAGGCCCTCCCAAGTATGGAGAACATTGATGTCTGTGCAGTGACAGAAACCTGCAGCAAGGCTCCTGACAGCACACCAGCACTACCAGGTTATACCTCATATCAGGCGCTATGGCCCCAAAACTTGGACCAAAACATAAAAGGGGGGGGGGGTATCCATATTCAGCACAGACACCCACACGTCCAGGTAACTGACAATGCACGAAGCATCGGAGACCACCCATGTGCAACTAACCGTAGGCAAAACTGCTGTACAGTCTGTAGCATGCTACAGACCACACTCTCACACACAGGAACCCCACCCAGCCGTCCTGAAGACACTGGACAGTATGAATGTCTCACCAAATACCAAACAAGGTACTCACAAATTACCACATAGGTGGTAATCCATTATGTATGGAAGGAGTAATCAGGGACCTAGGGACACAAGTGGACAGTAACCTGTCATGTGACACTCACATTGCCAACGTGGCTAGGAAGACTGTCTATATTGGACACCGTATCATGAAAGGATTCACATCTACGTCAACAGAGGTCATTGTGCCCCTATACTGTTCTCTTATCAGAGCCATAATCTAGTACAATGCCTCATTTGGGATGTACCTTACCCAACACCTGCAGCAGTTAGAAAGACCTCAAAGGTACCTCACCAAGAGGATAAAGGGTCTCAAATATATATCATATGCTGCCTGGCTGTGGACACCCCAGCTGTATGCAGTCACATACTGCCTATGCAGAGGCGTTGTATGCCTGTTGTACAAGGCCATGTCCAACACAGGAGTAATGGACATGCTCCACCCCAGAAAACCCAAATCCATCGGAGCTGTGAGAGATGTCAACCTCAACACATAATGAAATAGGATGTGCTGGAGGGACAGATACATAACCCAGAGGCTCCCTACACCCTGGAATGGAATCCCACTCCATGTTAGGCAGAGCCCCTCACTGTCTCTCTTCAACAGGAATCTTGCCAAGTGGATGGATGATCGCAGATGTACACTGGGGGTCTTCACTGTGTCACGTCCAGCACAGTAAAGTAAATCATAAATGGCCATAATATTCACATAGCAAGGGGTGGTGAAAGCCACACACACTCTGGCTAGGCTTATAAATGCCCTAGGGTGGATAGCCTAGTATGAACCTATGAACCTATGAAGATACAAATTGTACAGGACACTAAGGATAATCACAAGGCTTTCTTAACTGATGGTAGGAACCTTGTTGGGAATTCACAGATATGCTCTGAATCACTCAAATATTACAAACAACATACCAAACACACACACATATTGCCAACATCCAACCTAACAGCTGCAGTGTAACCCCCCCCCCCAAACAATGCAAAATATCTATCCCAGCAGAGTGCTGGCCCCCTGACATTGCAGATGCTGAGGTAACAGCCAGCATCTACAAGGCAACACACACAGCATCAATGGTATGAGATGGTGTCCTGGGCTGAGTCCAACATGGACTCCAAGAAGAATGGAATGCCAAATAACACTACTGCTCAATGTCAGCCTTACCACAGGATATGTACCCAAAGAGCAGTGTACAACAACAGTGGTCCTTCTCCACAAAGGTGTTGCCTGAATGGATACTGTAAACTACCACCCCAGAATCCTGACAAGCTTGGTCTGCAAAGCTATGGAAAGGATCAGCATGTACCGCAAACATAAAGATATTGGGGACCTACTGACACTGGACCCTACCCAGTGTGGCTTTCTTAAGTGCAGATCCTGCCCCTTAAACATGTTTGACTCATTTGAAGCAGTCATTAAGGTCATTGATGAGGGGAATGTGGTCCACACAGCCTAGCTGGACCTTGCAAAAGGCTTCCATACAATACCCCATGTGTTCATTATAGATAAGCTCACCAGCTTAAATATACACCCCTATGTCAGTAGAGAGGGTTGCAAACCAGACCAAGGACAGAACTGACATGGTCAGAAATGCTGCAGCCATGTCAGACTACAAACCAGATATAACTGGCATCCCACAAGGCTTGGTCCTGGGACCTCCCTTGTTTGGTATATGTGTCCCATAGGTACAAGCCAACATGGAAGGACTGTGTCTGAACAAGTTTGCAGAGGACTACAAACTGGCCACCATATCTGACCCTCCAGCTGACACAAGCATCCCACAAAAGGGCCACATAGAAACAGAAAACTGGTGCCATAGCCATGTCAGCAAGCTAATTGCAGAAAAGTGTATAGTCAACCCCTGTGGATATAAAGTAATTGCCCACCAATTACCACATAGGTGAAAACCCATTAAGTACTTAACATGTAATAAGAGACCTGGGGACACAAGTTGATAGATATCCTGCATTGGACAAGCATGTGGCTGTAGTGGTTACAGAAACATACCATATACCCACCTAATCATGAAGGTTGTCAGATCTAGATCAGGGGAGGTCATTGTGGCTCTGCAATCATCCTTCATCAGCATCACAATTGAATACAATGGCCCCTGTGGGATGTACCTCAGCAGACACCTCCATCAACTGGAAAGACCCCAAACGTACCTCACCAGGAGTATCAAAGAGCTTGAACAGATGCCATGTGTTGCCTGATTAAACAAACTGCAGCTCCACACACTGCCATACTGCCCGCCCAGAGGCAAGCTGTGTCTGATGTATAAAGCCATGTCCAAGCTGGAATCAATGAACATGCTGCACCTTGTACAATCTGAATGGCAGTGAGCTATGCACATGAGAGACCTGAACCCCAGCACTGACATACATAGGACAAGCTGTACTGAATGATCCATAACACAGAAGCCACCCCCACTCTTGAGTAAACCCCCAGTACAGGTTAGCCAGACAGTCACTCATCGACTCTCCTCAAGAGGAATCTTGATGAGTGGATGGGAGATGGTAGGTTTACCCTGGGTATCACTGTTATGTCACGGGTAGACGGAGACACAGTATACTAACCATGACATATGTCATGGCAAACTCCAGTTACAATGTGTGTCAAAGGACAAACACACTCTCTGACTAACATTAGAAATGGCCTAGGGCACATCGCTAGTGTTTGCCAATGTCCACCTATGTTGTGGAATACACTACCAAAGTTGGACAAGCCTGGTTTAAGTAGTTCATATCTGAACATTATGCAACATGGTCATATGTGCACAACTGGCCCCTAATCAGTCTGTTGTGCTCACTATGAAAATTTAAAGCAGTGATAGGACTAAAGCCCAGGATACTGTCCACCACAGTGAAAGTATTGAACCAGTACACTATACGGTACTACAGTGTTAGGTCAGTATGAAAGGATGCTGACAACTGTATGCAAAGTATCCCATGCAAACCCTGCAGACACAGTATAATCCCTGTTGTGGTCAGACACAAAGCAGTTGGACAGTAAGTACACAACATGACACACAACCATAAGCGTGAGATATTGTTGAAGTTCACACTCATCCACAAATGTGGTGGACTGCAGAGTTTAACATATGGAAAGCTCACATTGGGCATGCTCGCACACTTTGATAAATGAGACATATGTCAGACAACATGCCATGGACAGCCTGAACTGGGCATGCTCACACACTTAGGCCATATCTCAGTTTAGCAGTTGGCCACACATATCTGGTATTTGTACGTGTTATGCCAGGAACCAACCACATTACAGCAATCTGCCCAGTGCACACAGTTAAATGACTACAGAGACATAAGTGATAGAGTGGATCCCTCTCATATTCAAACATCTTCCACAGATACACAAGTTGTTCATAGAAACAGGGAATGCTATGGCAATAAAGACCTGCAAACAGTCTATCAGCAACAAATATTGTGCATCTGACAAGTAAACATATGGGTATAGAGGTCAATACTAGGCTGTTTGCCCTAGGGAATGAAAGCTTAGCCAGAGTGTGCTTGGCATCTGCCTCCCCAGTACAGTAGGCTACTGCTGTGCCACTGTAAAGTAGGGCACATAAGGCACCATTTGAGGCTAGTGTGCTGTGCCTCCATCAAGCAGGGACACAGTGGAGATCCCAGGGGTTGAATTTGCTATGCCACATCCGTGTTGTTGGTGTGTGCTGGAAGAGGGTTGGTGAGGACCTCTAACAGTAAGTGGGCGTCAATAACAGACTGAGGGGAGCCTTATCTGCAGTGTCTGGACAATTTCACTGTCAACACTTTGTCGTGATGATTATGAGGGATTGAAGTGTCGTGCCAGCACTGTTCAGAGATGTCCCTCCTCTGTGGGCTACTGCTCTGCAATGTGTTAGCTCACTCCATCTGTTGGACAGCTCATATATGGCTGGTGTACACCTGACAGGTGTCCTGTTGTGGAGGAGTCATGGGTATATTTGGGATAGCATGATCAATGCAAACCTTCCACATGCTCATAGAATGCAATTGTCAAGGATTATGCAGAGTGGCCTGTATACTCCCCCAGCATGGGTCCTTTGAAGTCTTCCACCCAAGTCTTCACAAGTGCAAAGTCTGCTTTTTATAAATACACTTTGTTTGCAGTGACAACCTTGCCTGGGGGTGGGGATGGGATATGGATGTCTAGGGAAAGGTGGGTATGGTCAGATATCAACAATGGTGGTCTACCTCTGGTGTGGAACAGTGAGCACCCATGTTGCAGATGGTCAGGTGCAATATGTATTCCCCCTTGTGGCTGTGGTGAGTGGTCCTGCCATAGCACATGGACTCACAATTTGTAGTGGCTGTAGGGTAATGTTGTAGAGGCCTGAGTAGTTCCCACACGCAATATACCTGTACCTGACGTTAACAACTGGAATGGTGTATGTGAACACCGTCATATCTTGGCACTGTTCCCAGGGAAGCAAAGTATGTGTCCTGGATGTGGGAGGGGTGGTCTGAACTGGTTGTGTTGTGTGTTACAGGTCCTGTGGTCACGAAGCATGGTATAGATCATAACCTGCCAGTGCTGATGTGCATATCTGACCCTGATGTAGGTGGCTGAAAATGCATATATATGCTATCCCCCACCTGACAAGTAGTAATAGATGTACATACCTCTGTATAAATAATGATGTCAGCACCCTATAATTACTGCAGGTGTAGAACAGATGCCCAGTAATTCGGATAGTGCGCTCTGCTAATGCGTCTCCCTCAAGTGTCATAATATAGTTAGATAGGGGTTTGAATCCTGCAAATGCTCAGTGTGTGTGTGTGTGTGTGTGTGTGTGTGTGTGGGTGAGCGGGGTTGGTGTGTGTGAAATTCTGTGTGAGAGAAACGTCCCTTTTGGCAACTAGGAGAACACACTACAGGATGCACATTTCCCTTTCTAAACACTGATGATGTCAGCACCCTATAAGTACAGCAGGAGAAGGGAAACTTCCCAGTAATGCGAATAGCGTGCTCTGCTAATGCGTCCGTCTTGAGCGTCATAACACAGTTAGGTAGGGGTTTGAATCCTGCAAATGCTCAGTGTGTGTGTTTGGGTGAGGGGGGTTAGTGTGTGTGCAATTCTGTGTGAGAGAAATGTCCCTTTTGGCAACTAGGAAAACACACTACAGGATGCACATTCCCCTTTCTAAACACTGATGATGTCAGCATCCTATAAGTACAGCAGGAGAAGGGAAACCTCCCAGTAATGTGAATAGCGTGCTCTGCTAATGCATCCGTCTTGAGTGTTATAACATAGTTAGGTAGGGGTTTGAATCCTGCAAATGCTCAGTGTGTGTGTTTGAGTGAGGGGGGTTAGTGTGTGTGTTTGGGTGAGGGGGGTTAGTGTGTGTGCAATACTGTGCGAGAGAAATGTCCCTTTTGGCAACTAGGAGAACACACTACAGGATGCACATTCCCCTTTCTAAACACTGATGATGTCAGCACCCTATAAGTACAGCCGGAGAAGAGAAACCTCCCAGTAATGCAAATAGCACGCTCGGCTACTGCGTCGCGTACTAGTGTCATAACATAGTTAGGTAGGGGTATGAATCCTGCAAATGGCAAGTGTGTTTGTGTGTGTGTGGGGGGTGGAAGTAGGGTGTGTGCAATTACATGTGTGAGAGAATAGACCCTTTTGGCAACCAGTACAACACACCAGCTGCTGCATATTCCAATCTCTACACAGAGATGATGTCAGCACCCTACAAGTACAGCAGAAGAGGGCAAATCTCCCAGTAATGCAAATAGCACGCTCTGCTACTGTGTCTTTCACTACTGTCATAGCACAGTTAGTTATGGCTTTGAATTCCACAAATGCCACGTGTGTTTTTGTCACACAGAATTCCCATGTGTGTGGGTTGTTGTTCACAATAATGCATGACATCGATTAAACCAGTAATGGCAATGCACACAGATGATGTATGTGTGTGCCAAATACACATATATACCTGTGACCTTCAATAGTTCCCATGTCTGACACCTGCCACATGTGAATACATGGTATTTGCACTGGATAACATTATGACTGTGGTTATCTGTGCGGGTGCTGCATGTGGTATGTGTATATACAGTGTGAGTTGTATATGGTATCATCCTAGCGGTGAGGGATACACAACTGGTCTGGGGCATATAGTCTACATGTTGTTGATGAACAGGTGCTGCATGTTTTCACCTGTTGAGGGAGTGGTAACAAGTTGTTCCATAGCAATGCAGTGACTACATGCTAGGAACCTTTCAGCTAGGGTGTTGTAGCTACAGTAATTCATCACCATTCAGTAATACATCAGCAGTCTTGGTGAGGGTATGATGCCAACCAAGGTTATGGTCATACCAGCCTGTGCCACATGCTCAGAGAGCCCTTCTATGTTCCCTATCATGTAGTCCAGGGAGGTACATCACAGGTCAGCTATAGTGGCATGGACAATGACTGAGTCATATGTGTCCATGCCTCTGACTGACCTGTATGCTTGTGTTATGTGGTGGACCATAGTGCCCCATGGGCATATCACTGTGACCTTCATCTTGTCCAGCCTGGTGAGCGGGACCTCACTGTACTGGACAATAAAAGTACCTAACACAACTGTAGCAGGTATGTTGTCTAGCCGTACAGGCTGTGACTGTTTGGCACACAGGATTTGTGTGCTATGTGTTGCATGTGCTGTGTTCCAGCTTAACGTATGTCTGTGTGCCAGCTGCAGAGGTGTCTGCTGCTCAGGCAGGATGCTATTCTGAGGCTCCACGAATGCCCCAGTGTGTTCATGTGTTTGGATTACTGACAGTGTAGGTCTACATCAGACTAGTATTGTAGTCACTGTAGTATTTCCTGCCACCTGACAGGTTATGCCAGTACTGGGTTCAGAGTGCTTAGTCCCCAGTTTGGCTATGTGGTTGCATCTCACACATGTGTTGTACGTCCATGTGTAGAGGAGAGGGTTGACTGTGTACATGTGGCAGCTGTGACATTGCCACATGACTCACATATTCCACAACTGTACCATAGAGGTGACTGACAAGTGACCTTTGCACATGCTACCATAGTATTGTGATTGCCATGGTGATTAACAGCACATAGGGCCAATGGGGAACAAGGTACAGAAGGTGAGTATGTGAGGGTGTAGTGCCTGGTGATTAGTTAGCACTGGCATATATGACTGCTCACGTGGTCAAATGCCAGGTAAGTCATATGCAATGTGTCCCAGGCAACGTACATGCGAACAGGACAAACAGTGACGTTCTGCCAAGTGAGACATGGACATACATATAGTAAGCTATGCAGATGTCACTAGGAATCCACAGAAGCTATGTAAATCTGCATTGCAGGTGGAATCAGTGTTCCAGGGTAACTGCAAGCAAACACGCATACAAACAAAGCTACAGTAAGCAGGGCTGCATGTAGTCCATTGTACAACAAACAAGCTGTACCACTTCCAGTAGGTAACAGTGCAAATATGCAGGCACTATACACATGTACATGGAAATACACAGGTCAGATGGCCAGGGTGCAGTCTCAGCACACACAAATGTACAGACCATGTACCGTCAGGATGTACAATAACCGGATGGAAACCCAGGTGCTCACACCTGCAGTAATACACATGTCAAATAACAGACACTGAGCCTTCACTCAGTGGTTCCATACTTAGTAGGATGTATGCTACCTGTCCTGCCACCACAGTATCCCTGACATTTATGGGGACTCTCCCTCCAGTGAAAGTTAGTTTTGTGTGTTGGGGCTGTCTAGCATGGTAGGAGAAGTGAGCTTGCAGTGCTAGGGTGCTCCTGTGTGTCCTGTACCAGTCATGTAGTACTGCACACATATCAACATTCTCAACCATCCGCATTGCAGAGTCCAGTGTGGGCAACATGCCACTTTCAGTTTACATGACCATCATTGCGTATCAATACTTTCATTACCTTATCTCCTGTGCTACCTATGTATGTGGCCTTCTGTTGACATCCTTACCACCAGTATGCAAACATGTGCAGATGATACACTATGGTACTTACCATGGGTGTAGACAACACTACAAGACAATCATACCCTTACTGCATCAGGCATGCTGGGATATATCCACAATTATAACAGCACACAGTACTGTTAACAAAATGATACTATTACTACACATCTATGTAGTCACCCTGTGCATCAGCAACATGTTAACCTGTACCTGCACTGATGTTACAGATTGCAGGAGGTGGCACAGTTTCATCATATGCACAGGGTGTGAACTTGGTATGCCTGAGTCTGCCACTGATACCACCAATTGACATGTATGTGTATGTGTGTTGGTGAGGGACAGCAGTACAAGGTGGGGCAATGTTGATGCAGTGTGTGCATGTATGCGGTAGCCCTAGGTGTTGTCAATTCCCATGTGTGAATGGATGCACACAGTTCCACCTCATGGCTGCCATATACCGGTGTTTGTGGACAGCCACAGACTGTACCTGCCAGGTCATACAGATCAGTGTCTCTGGCCACGGACACAGCACCTGTGCCTTGCAGGGGTGCTACGGACCATATCTGGTACCAATCCAGACTGGGTACTGTCATCAGAAGCAGGTGTTCGTTGACTGGAAACAGATCCCTGTTGGGCCTGTCCAGAGCCACGTGCACGTGGTCTCCTGGGGCGGTCTGATGACAGCACAGACCCAGCATTGCTGGGGCTGCTGCTTGGCAATATGGGGGCGGCTGCGGCCCTGTTGTGGTCTGCGATGACTGCCAGCTGCTGCTGTTGCTGGCATACGCCCACGTCGATTCCTCAACTGTCCACCATTGCCCTGGCTCATGGACATGTAGTTGTGGAATTGATCTAATATGTCCCCACAACATCTGTCTATGACATTGGTGAAATTACGGATGCAGCCGCAATGTCACGCATACTGTCAGTCATGGCTGTGCGACATGCTGTCAGCTCCCTCAGACCCTGTCTGGTGTACCGTTCCATATGAGACTGTGCTTGCATGACAGCCCGAAACATAGCTGAGGTTGTAAGACCTCTGTGGGCATGTCTGACAGGGGCAGTACGCCCACGGATGCTCCCACGAGAACCCCTGGACATCTGTCTGTGTGGTACCATCTCAGGGCCATGCCCATGGCTGCTGTGTGGGGAAGCATTTGCCACAGATACAACATTACCCTGGTCAATGCCCACTGTATCCTGTCCATCACCTAGGGACATTGGTGACAAAGGATGTATTGGCAGGATGACTATGCGCATTGATGGGGTTGACAGCTGTGTACTGTCAATTGGCTGACCAGTGATGGACCCTGGCACTCCTTCCTGTGCCATTACACAGATGTCATCATTATCAGTATGCGGGGCACCTGATTCAGGTTCCCTGCTGCATGACACCAGAGCAGCACCAGAACCTGTGGGAGGGAAACAGGAAACACAGTTTACAATGTCTACACAATGATACCAGTGATACACACATGTACAGGTGCACACGTGCACAGGTGCACACATGCACACGTGCACACATGCACAGTTGCACACAGTTGCACACAGTTGCACACTTGCACACTACTCAGTATGCGAGATATCAACACACAGACACACCTGCATGCATACACAGAGCACTACTAAGTGAGCCTAATATTACTATTACTATCAAGACTATTAAAGGTATTGTTAATACACACTCACCAGCATGGATAGGCTGCATTGCTGTTACACCGGAGGGACCTGCAGAAGTGAGGAAATTAATGTCAGTGGGCACAATGGTGCCATTGTTACTGAGTATGATACAGGTCAGTAGTACAACAGTTGCCTTTCACAGGTCAGCTGCTGATATTGAGAATATCACACTTGCACATTAAATACTATGATGACAGCTACAAACCAAGGACACACCTCACACATGCATTAACTACCAGTGTACACAACAGTCAACTATACATATGGCATATTACCTGCACGCTCGTAGTCTTGGTGCTGTGTGGCTCCAGCCTCCATCATATTGCAGGTCTGCTGCTGTTGTTGTTGTTGGTGGGCAGAAGCCACAACACTTATGAGTAGTCCCTCCAGTTGGGTGAGTGGGGGATGTGTAGCCACCCCACCACCTGTGGCAACCTGTTGCCTGTGGATATCTGACGCACGCTGATGGACATTTCTGATTAAATCACTGCAGTGATGTCGTACCTGCTCATATGTCCTATTATGCGTGCCTATGTCATTTACCCAATGGACCAGGTCTTGCCACAGTGCAGCCCTCTCCTGCTGATTCTGGCTGGTGCGGGAAAAGAGTATTGCATAATCCCACACCAGGCTCTGGTGTATTTCCTCATCCTCAGCTCCAGAGTATGCTGGATTGCGATGGTGAGCCATGGTCCTGAAAAAGGAAATAAAATGATATCAGCAAAATATGTCAGCAGAATTTGGCACACATACTACACATGCTACTCGACTGTTGTGATACAACATATCTCACATATATAGCATCTGTCTGTCTATTGGTGGATACACATGTAAATGGCCAGGTATCAGTGCTCAACCAACAACTGTGCAACAGTACCTGACACACTCCATATGACATACTACCAAACCCCAGCAGTCAGAACGCTGATTCAGGTCCAAAGCACCTCCTCACTCTGGGGGTTTGTATCGAGGTACTGTATGGGGTACATCATCAACTACTGTGAGCTGACCACAAACTAATTGCCCTGGATATACATATCCCACCTCCAGCACCAGCACAAACGACTACAGTGAATAACATTTCAAATGCAGACTTTACACTTTGTAAGACTGAGATGGTATCCTTTAAGCCCACTGGGCCAGTGGAAGCCACAATCCACAATGCTGACTCCTTCACAAATGATTTCTACAGACATCTCCGAGAATGCATGGATCATGCAATCCCATATAAGACCAAGACACTCTCCACAAAGGGAAAGCATCCTGTCTGGTGGACCCCAGCCATAGACAGATTGTATAACAAAAGATGGAAGCTACTGCAAGACAGAGCATAATTCCATAAAGGGAAGGCATGTCTGATCAGCACTAGTAAAGAGCTATGTTCTCTCATACAAACATCCATGGGCAACTTTGAGAGGGAAATCACTGGGGACACTACAGGGCCTTCTTCAGTTATGTTAGAAACCTGGTCAGAAACCCTCCAATATGCTCATAGTTAGTACACAACAACAAATAATTAACTGAACCCACAGATATTGGCAACATTGTGGCAGACAGGTTCAGTGCAAGTTTCCCCCCTCCCTCTCCCCCAAACTAAGACATACTTTTCCCAGCTGAATGTAACCTCCCTGTCATCACAGATGTCCAGGTGAGAGCCGCCCTCAGAAAAGCTAAACACACAGCATCAATGGGTCCTGATGGTATCCCCGGTTGCATGCTACATGAACTCCAAGAGGAGCTAAACACACATATAGAAGTGCTATGTAACACTAGCCTGACTACAGGATATGTACCTGTACACTGGCGTACAGCAGCAGTGGTTCCACTCCACAAAGAAGGCACCTCTACATACCAATACAATACAACACAATACAATACATTACAATACAATACAATACAATATGCTATTGCCCCTGGGACTACAGCAGCATACTGTTCTGCTACCCTGACCATTGTGACACATGTGATGTGATGGTACCTGCTCCTGTCAAACAGTTACACAGGGTGACTCATATGGCATATTACCTATCTGACTAACATTCAGCAGGGGTATGTGTGGCATGTACTCATGGGGAGTCTTGCTTCTTAACGCTGTGTGGTTTATTGCAGGGTATGTCTTATCTGTGGGTAGGAACCTGTACCTCCGCCATGTGCTCTCTACTACAGCGTCAAGGATGACACACAGCGGTCATTTAGGTTGTGGATGATGTGACGTGTTACTATGGTTGTTGGACATCTGTCATGGGTGTGACTTAAGTATGTAAATCCAGGAGTGGTAACCTCTATGTGGGTAGTATGTGTGTACTCTGTGGTGTTGTCAGTCACTGTGCATTGGTAATGTGTTTGAGTGCATTGTCACAGTGTTGTACATGTCACTGTGTCCTTCTCCATATCTGTAGCTGTCATGTGAGGTACATAACGTGGCAGCCATTGTGTGGTGTGGAGGGGTACACTGATCTACATGTCCATAGCTGACACACCATGTCTGCTGACACATACCATGTGCAGGTATTCCAGGAATAGTGTGCCACTGTGACTATAATTGGGGGGACTATTGTACACATTTATGACCCTGTTCACCCCTGACACATGCAGTGGTGGGCAGTCAATCACATATCTGGTGGTTACTGGTGTAGGTGATTTGAAATGGGGTATGGTACTCCAGTTTTGACACTGGTGTTCACTCCATGCTTTTGTCACCAGGCACCTGTTGCAATACATCTGAACACATGTGCCTCACTCAGAATATATATACATCTCTCTCTCTCTCTCTCTATATATATATATATATATATATATATATATATATATATATATATATATATATATATATATCTATATATATATATATATATATATATATATATATATATATATATATATATATATATATATGTATATGTATATATATATATAGATATATATATCTGTATACATATACACATATATATATATCGATGTACATATATTGCTATAGATATGGAGGGGGGGGAGTGTGACAGAGAGGGGGTGAGAGTGACAGATGGGGTGGGACAGGGGGAGTGTGAGATTGTCATATACAGTCATATCTGTAGATAGTCAGATCTGTCTATGTATATGTATCTACATATATCTATATCTGTATGTGTGTATTACATATATATGTTTCTACATGTTCTATCTATCTACATCTGTCTATGTATTCCTACATCCCTCTCTATCTATGTATACATATATGCATATATATATATATATATATATATATATATATATATATATATATATATATATATATATATATATATATATATATACATACATACATATATTGACATACATACGTATCCATATGATAGATAGGTATATCAACATGTTTGTTTACAAAACTGTATACACACACTAACATACTGCTAAACATACATAACTGTGAAACCTACTTTGTACATTGCACTACAACCTACCTTCAACCTACATTGATATGTGCACATAGATGCCCTCACATACATATGTATGTACAGCCTTCACTGAAAGTTGCTGTATGTCCCCTGCCCTATGCACATCTTCATATACATATGGATACAGACCAATGACACATATGGAGGGTTCACAGTATGTAGACTTTTAAAGTATTACTTTACATTACCTGTGTTTGTCACAGCTGCTTGTGTTGCCTTTTGGTTTGGTGTCCTGCTGCTGCTCCAGTTGACAGATGTCAGCTTTCTAGTAGGTTTTGTTGAGTGTTTTTGTTTGTGTATGCTTCTCTCTCTCTCTCTCTCTCTCTCTCTCTCCCTCCCTACCTCCAGAGGGTGCAATGAAAGTATTGCATGTGTGGACTGGGAGTACAGCATGCTTTTGTAGGTATCTGCATATGTCCATGTGATGGCCTCTGCACCAATTGTTAGCCAGCATTTGCTAATTGCATGCAGACAGTTGTGTACTGATTGCAGTTCTCACTGTGATTCCAGGACAGTGCTATAAAAAGGTATGTGAGATAGGAGTAGCCCTTTCAGAGTTTAAGGGCAAGGACCATGCTGGTATGCTGTGGACACTGTTCTGTGATTGGAGAGGTTAGTATCTCTGTCATATTTCTGGCTGTGTTGTAGATTAACATTTCTCCATTCATTTCTCCAGTTTCCTGTACTAAGTGTGTATGTACACTGATACCTAAGACTACTACTACTACTGTTAATGTGGGTGTGTGTGCTTTCCTGTGGGACATGTGGTGTAACTGGTATATAGCAGTGGCTCTTGCACTTTGTTGCTATGGCTTCAATATTTGCCCTTTACATTCATTACTTGTATGCCTGCTAGGTGTCTTGACTGTAGAGTGTTGCTGTGGCTTTCCTATTTTCCATGTACATTCACACCTTGGAATGCTTGCTATATCTGCTAGGGTGTTACTGCATGCAGTGTGGTCTGGCCATGGTGTGGGCCTTGACATCTATTAGGGTATTTGAGTATGCTGCTGAGCAGGCCCTAGAGACTCTCAGGTGCATCTTTTATCTGCCTCATGGAATGGTACATATCAGTGGGGTACACCCATTAAATTGTCTGGTATTCTGCAGTTGTGACTGTGGGTTAGCATGAGCATATGTATTACTACACTATTTCCGACGTGCAAGTGGTGCATACTTTCAGTACTTCATAGTTACCATTAAATGTGTTGTAACACCTTTCTGCCTACTGTTTGTACATTTCACAGGGAGTCTGTGGGGCATCCCTGTAACTCAGTCACTGTTGCTATGTCTAGACTCTTAACTATTCAAATAGGGCAGTGTCAGACCTCTCAAGTGTACAGATATTTGCAGGATGTCCATATTTTTGCCTCATATTTTGGTCCATATCTCATAAACAGCTTTTTCTGGCAAATCACTCAGGGCTCAAGTCAGACTATAGTGACAAACATTTCAGTTTCAGATTTCATACCCTTCCAAACATCCAACATAATGCAAAACCTGTTACTCTCTCAACTGTCTAAGTTTGTTGGAGCAATATTTGGAACGTGTCCCTGTTTTTGGGCCTTTGCTCCACATTTTTTATTACTTAGTCCGGATGTGTTGCTGTAAGAGGTTGCGGGGTATGGGCAGTGATTATCCTGCTGTGAGTATGTGTGTGGCTTGCAAGGTGCTACAGTGACATTATTACCTACTAGCTACCAAGTAGCATAGCTGTTTCTGTTCGCACACTACTATTATAGAAATCCACTACATTTGACAGTAAATATACATGACATGCTTTGTGTACTACACATCCTATATTCCCTTTACATTCATTCCTACTATTGCATGATATATTTATTTTAGCACAATGTTCTTATATAGCAGTCATGGCTTAGTGGTAAGTCATGCAGACTACTATTTCTAAGGTCCTGGGTTCGGAACTGACAGTGGGATTTTATTTTGCTTTTGAGCAGACTACAGGCCTTGTCATTCGGAGTGACTAAGGCACTTTTAAGCAGTTGTAACCGGGTTAGCGCTGGTTTGTGCGGAGCTCACACATGCGCACTGGCGTTCAGCTCCACGCACACCCACTTACAACTGCTTAAAAGTGCTTACTCTTGCGCAAACCCGTGCTAATTTCTTTGAAAGAAATGAAAATGGGGAGACAGGAAAGTAGTGAAAAAGGGGTCACAGAGAGGGTAAGACAGTAGGGAAACAAGCTTGGGTTTTGCAGGAGGAATGTAGGTAAGGCCCATAGCTGCCCATTTCTTCATCAGCAACAGCTGTGCATATGTTTGTAATTTGGTGTGACATTTGAAACCTTCCACCCCTGAGAGAGGTGTAAGGACAACAATAATACTTGTTGAACACCCAATTGTAATTGACAGTTTCCATGTCCGGCAGACATGTGTGCGAAATGGGCAGCTATGTATGGGGCGTAATTTTTTTGTGGGTACAGAGTGCCCCTTTTTTTTTTTTTCAGGTGAGAGTGGTATTTCAGGTACAGGAAGTCGGTATAGCTGGGGAGGTAGGCTGGGTAAGTTAACAGACAAGACAAACAAGACGCATACAGGGGCGGTGTATGACACATGTGGGGGGTTACACCATTGACGGGGACGGATGTTTGGATATCTAGAGCCCATGAGCCCACAGATGGCAACAGTGGAACTAAGATCCCCACCCATTGGCAGTTGCCACTGTGCCTTCACTGCCCAGGACGGGGCTGTGCTGGGGGCTGTGTAGGCCGGGCAGCAGGCACGCCCGTTAGTTGTGCCACCCATGCCTCAAGCTGGCGTAGGGGCCCAAGAACAGCATCCCGGATCTCCCTACGCACCACAGTCCGGACATTACGGAGGCTGAGTGGATGTTCTCCTCCGGCCACACTTTAAGAGGGGGGACGAGCCCCATCCCCTGCAGCGCTTCCACCCACAGGTGGCATAGGGCCATCAGAGGTGGGTCCAGCATGGGCACTACTGCCAAGGTGCACTCACCAGCTGAGGTGGGAGAGGTGGGTCCGCTGGAACCCGCCTTCCCTGTCGTCCTATGTTTTGCATTATGTTATGACAGTTTGGGTTAGTAACGTACAATACCATTCACAATTAGTTGTAACAGCATGCATTAGTATTCCCATTAACCAAACACCCATATATTCAAACCATTGAACAGCAAGCATAACACATGCATAATTTGAACAGCAATACACAGTCCAACAACATGCAGGGTTGATTGATGGCAACAGGCCATCAGGTTTGGATGTATGAACAGGGCAGATGCATCAACGTACATGCAAATATGCATGAACAAACAGGACAAATGTCCAGGGGTGTTAATTGTGATTGCACATACCAATTTCACTTGGAATGGATTATTTGGGGTTATAGGGTAGGGTGAAGAAAATTTAATTAACAACTTCAAATACCAATACATATGCTGTACATTTCTAATAGCTGCAGATATATACACACTATAGTTCTGCCTACAGTTTCCTATGTGATAACTACTTCAGGTTGGTGATAGGAATGTTACTGCTACATCAATATACATTTTCATTTGTATTCATACACATTCATATCTGGCTCTGTTCAGCTACATCATCCTGCTACATTTGCTTTATATAGCTATAGACAACTGTGGATGTTTGGTATTTCAGACAACCATACTATATGCATATTGCAGACTGAGAGCAACATATCCAGATTTTGGGACACACATTCCAGCTGCGGTACCGTTTTCAACACATGTTACTGTTTGGTTCTGCCTGTCACATTAATTTCATTCTGTACTGACTGCAGTATACTTTATTCAGGAGTTATTACTACTTTATTGGTGGATTCATAACTCTTTTTCACACTCTCTCAATTGTTTTATTTTTACAATTCAGGATAGTACTTAATTCTAGGCTTTATTGACATGTTTTACCTATAGTTATAACAATCCTTTCCAACAGTCTCACTTCTGTCATGTTTCTGTATTTCAACAGGGATATATTTCACACGTGTTTTACTCAGCTTCTGCAGCTGTACATTTCAGCCTGCTGCAGGTTACGTACTATTATATTACAGGTGGGACATCTTTATTTCAGACTTGTTTAATTTTTATGTTTGGATTACAGGCTGCATCACACTTTTGTAATCAAGCAATACTTGCAAACCCTCTTACACTGTTACTTGCACATTTTATTAATTAGTGACTACACTCCACTCTTTTGCTAACTGTCATACTTATATATTTATTTACAGTTACAGGGAGAGAATTACTGACCTGCCTGGTGGCGCAACCATGCCAGCCTATCGCCATAGGCTCTACGGTTCACAGAACGGACACCTGCAGCTGTAATATAAATAAAGTAATATTGGAATACACATCTCCATAATATCAGCTAGGTTAATTTCTTACATAAATAATTACATGTAACTTACTCAGTAGTGGGGCATTGGGCATTTGCCGGGCCTCCTGGATCCAACGGTTCAGTTGGTCCTGCTTCCGTCTCTTCAGGTCCGCATGGTTGTGATGGACCTGCTCACCAGTCCTTGGTATCCCTGTGGCACTGGTGAGATTATGAGCCAACCGGCCCCACGCCTTAGCCCTATATGCTCCCCACAGGACCTGGCCCTGCATGAGTTGGCCTCATGATTGTGGACAAGGAGCCAAACCATATATTTGGACTCCTCAATGCCCCACCTCTGTGCTCGGAAGCAACTACCCTCACCTACACCTGACATTCTGGCTGCAAGTTGGTTCTACAATCGGTTATGCTGTGTATTCCCGCCTATGGGGCTTATATATGCCGTTTTTCCCGCACGTATCTGTGATTGGCCATTTTGGAATTGTATCAGCTTCACAAAACCTGCTTTGTCATGCTCCTCTTTCTATTCATTCCTATATATATGCTATTACTGCATTTCTAAGTGCAACTGTCATGGCTTAGTGGTTGAGTACCTTGACTATGGTGCATGGTATCCTGGGTTCGAACCTGGCCATTGCTTTTTATATTTTATGACTGTCTACACAGGCTAGGAGGTGTGTCTGTGTAAAGGCAGCTTTGATACAGCTTGCTCAATGTTGCCCGTCGGTTTGCTTGTTGGCGTGGTGCGCAAATGGGTTACGCTGGTTTACGCGTCATTTGGCTGTCAGCACGCATATTACGCTCAGCTATGGGCACACAGTTTCAGCGTGTTAAAATGCTGCTCAACCCCGGGCACTCATTTTACACCTGTTAAACTACTGCTCACCTATGGGCACTCATTTTATACCTGTTAAAACACTGATCACCTACAGGCAGATGTACTCAACTTGTTAGACTGTAGCTCAGCTATAGGCACATCTGACATTTTTTTTTTTTATTATCTCACATTTCTTCAAAATACATGGCTCATTTCATTACATTTTACATAAAATATAATTTTATATGTGGACATATATGTCAGGGACTTGTTTTGTGCTTATTTCACTAAAAATAAAAATTGATGTTGTGGGGGCTCAAACCATGACTGCCTGCTCTTCAGCCGATGTCTCTACCGCTACGCTATTGCTTCTTGGCTTACTTTGCATATTTAGTTCTTATATGCTTTTCCACTGACTGCTAACTGTGGCTAAGCTACGGGCATGCCCGCGCAAACGAGCGCACTCACAGGCAAACATCTTTACAATTTAAAAAAAAAATTATAAGATGTTCATTTCTACATTTTATGTTTGTAGTCTGTGGGGGCATGTGTTGTGTTTATTCATATTTACATGGACTCTGTCGTGGGGGTTTACTTTCGAGACTTTTACTCTTCTGGGGGCATGTCCGTTTGCAGGTCTCCACCTACGGACACACCCCCTACTGTATTACACGGACCGTGTTAGCCTTAGGTGTAATTCAGCATGCCCTCATGCATATGCATGACATGCTGACGTCACACCGTTTAACTGCAGCCTCCGTGTAAGCCTTGTAACTCTTACACAGAGGCTTCGGGAATCCTGCCCAGAGTCTGTGCTGAGAAGCTTTCTGTATTGTCTTTATGGTGACATAATTACTAGTCCTGAAATGTGGAGGAATGTAATTGCTTTATGGCTTAATCATCTGCAAAGATCTGAGCTGTATGTATTTTCATAGGTAAGTGCTAAATACAGTCAGTTTCCAGCAGAGGGGGTTTCACCTGGGATAGAGTCAGATGACAAGAAATTATGTAATCCTGCAAGCTATCTCAGCAGTAATATTTGAGATATTAATTTGAGAACTCTCACAGAAAGGGAGGGCATTCTGTATTTGGTCTTGGCCCTGAGAACAATTATTGACCACAACACCTGCCTTACTCTAATTAAGTAAGTTAACTAGTGTGTAGTAATTCTCTTAGATACAGTTAGGAATATAGCAAAGCTTAGTTTAGATATTTTTTCTTTATTTATTGGAGACTGTCCTGCAATGCTCTTTTAACTATTTTCTGTGATTTTGAACTCTGATATTATTGTGAATATATATTTAGTACTGTCTTGGTCTTTTATTTATTATTACATATATTTAAACATTTCTTTGTGGCTGATCTGTGCAGAGATATTTAAGTTTTCAAAGTCCTTGCATATTTATTTGGAGACACTGAGCGGGCCACTCCTAATAGCTTTGCTCTTGGTCAAACCACCATTTGCATTAATATTAATATTACACAGTAAGATTGGACTCCCTTTGTTAAAGGCCTTAAAGTAGCTGATAAGGAGTTGACTGGTGGCAGTGGTAACTACCGTATAGTCTGGGCAGAGGGGGGTATAGCTAGTAAACCTGTGCCATTCTCTCCCAAGTGTGTGCATGTGTGTGTGTGTGTGTGTACATAATAATTTGCTTCAAATGTAGTTAGCATGGATGAAAGGCACTATGGTTCACATAAAGAGAAGGTAAGGAGAAAGAAGCCTGGGGTGCTAGGCGAAAGCCTCAGCTCTGTATAGGTTAGTGTTTAGTCATAGTATGTGTGTAGTTGTTGGAAGTTCATTATCAGGGGAGCAGCACTTATTTCCTTTATGCTTTTGAGGTCAGGCTGCATTTAGTGGCTTGGTTACTGAATTAGGTTTGTGTGCACTTTTCTTTTTTTTTATTTTAACAAGTTGGTTACCAGTGATGTAACTGAAGGCACAATCTCTCTAATGGCTAGCAGACCTATGTTAGGTAGTGGAACAGATCCAAGGATTGCAGCTCTTCTGACTCACATACCAAGGTGGTATACTAGTTGGTGGAGGTGACAGTAAAGCCCCTCCAGTGCCAGCCTGGGCTCTGCATGCAGCTGAGAAGTGGTGTCATCCATGACACATGTAATAAAAGCAATTCTGCTCCAAAACATACCTACTAGTGCAATTCTAACCTGAAAGTTTTTAGAGTAGCACAGCTCTGAATTTGACCCCACAGCTTTATCTGCTTGCCAGCATGGCATTGTAGTCATAGAGTGCTAGAATTTAAAGTAAAAACAGATTTAAAGCCTGTGGGTATTTTATTTCTGATTTAATGCCAACTCAGTAAAAAAGCATGCTGGACCACTGTAGTATTCTGTACGCAAAGCACAAGTTAAAAACAGCAGTCCTAATAGAAATCTGGTATAATACAAAGTGTCAAATTGTCACAATGAACACCTCAAAACATACTGATTTAGTGCTTGTGTGTAAAATGTATTGCAATCCTACCTAGAACTTTAATTATGACAGTTTCAGAAAGTAACAACAGAAAGTTCAGCTATATAATATTTTTGTCTACACTTAAGTTCAGTGTGGCCCTACTCTGAATTTGACACCACAGCATTATTTGTACAAACATTTGTAATGTTGCAAATAAAAATATAGCAAATATAAAGATTTTTAATTCTGATGTGATGACAACTCAAACTACTGACAAAGATTCAGCACAGTGTCAACAATAGAAGCCAAGAATAATGTGAAATTTCATACTATGACACTAAAGATAATTGCACAGAAAAACCTATCATGAAAAGCTGCATGTCAGATAATATTTCAGATTTCATTATGAAAATATAAAGAAGTAACAGCATGGTGATCAGCCACAATACTCACCTAAGACTCTTTATCTACCCCCCAGGAATTTCAGGACAAAAGCACTCAGGAACAATATTCTATTCCCAAAGACTTGCGTGTACCTCCATCCTGCTTTACATGTCTGAACATCATGTGGGCCTTATATTTTATGCAGAAACAGAAATATTGCTTTGGCTGCGCAAATATTTTTTTTTACTTATGATCTAAAGAGTGTTGAGCACACATATAGTCTGGACATTAGTTTCACACAGCATTGCAAACAATGTGCGGCCAGCCCTCAGCAGTGCAGAACTATGAGAAAAAAAAACTCTGAAACATTGGCCTTGTTATCTGTATATTACTGGCCATATACCAATTCCCCTAAGGATACTTGGATACAAAGCACATACATACATACTGTCCCAGTGGAATGTACCCCTTTGGAGAGGGCACACCTCCTTGGACTGTCAAGTCATCAGAATGTCCATATTGCTGTATGACAAATACTGCTCTCCAAAAACTACATCATGACTCATTCATAAGTGATCTTATAAATGTCTTTTCATTTTGTACACTGTCTGCAACCCAAAATAAAAGCCACATTCTGTGCACTTCTGATGTATCACTGAGACAAAAATTGATAAAGACCACCATAGCATATTTCAATGTGATTCTATTGTATATATATATATATATATATATATATATATACATATATATATATATACATATACACACACACACACACACACACACACACACACACACACACACACACACACACACACACACACACGCACACTGCACTCCAACAAACCATATAATTTTTTATCTAACAGTACTCACGGAGCTAACTAATGCTTTCTCAACTGTGCCACAAAATGACAGTCATCTTCTGTGTACACCTATGATGTTTGACTGCGAGGAAACAATGGCCACAGTAATGCATCCAGCTTGCTATTCTTCGTTATGTATATGGCATCTGTGACTTTCACTCTCCCTGTCTTTTTGCTTTAAACTTTTGCCTTCGTACTCTACTACCATAACCCTAGGAGCACACGCTATGTTTTCTTTCTTAGCCTCTCTCCATGCTTCAAGTTTCATATCACCCTAGATTCCTTCCCCTGACCACTCATCTGATGCCTGATATCATTTTCCCTGCATGGATACCAAAACCGCACACAGTACTCCTGGTGTAATTTGAAAGAGATCTGTAAAGTTGTGGGAAACCAGAAGTAGCTGGTGTTAATGAGCTGAACTCTATCAAATTCTGAATATATATTTTTTTTTTTACAAAATTATTTTTCTCATTATTATTACTTGCTTGAGGCTATAACATTTCTGTTGTTGGCCATGGCCTGCATTTTTATCAGCATTCATTTTGACTGTGTGTGTTAATCACAATTTTAGGCTATGGTGGTAAAACATGCTGCCTAGTCTGTGATAAAACTGCTAATTGAAAATGCGGTTTAACTTGCATCTGTTTAAATGACAATCAGTCAGTGTCTTGGTCTTAGGAACTATAGCAAGGAGCTAGTATTGCCTTTTGCTCCAGCTTAGCAAAGTTGTTTAACAAAGAGATATGTTGATAGATAATCTATTTTTGTCTACCTTGAACAAGATCCTTAACCAAAGTTAGTGACTGAGGAATGTCTAAATATTGCAGAGGGACTCAGTGCTCATCTTAGACGTGAGCTCAGTCATATACCCATGTTTAGATGGAGTAAGTGTGTAAGGACCAATCTTTTGTTTATTCCTAGAATTCTGTTGTTGTGCAACATTATCTTGATACGTATTTTCCTGAGCACTTCACTATAACTTCTGCAATAGCTTACCCAGCTAATGCTGCATTTACAAGAATATCTCTAAATATGATAATTGTGTCAAATCCCCTCAAGTCTGGTATTTTGTCTTGTTTTTTTATATTTATCATTATAATACATTATAATACGATAAAACAAAAATGTGATGCTGTCAGGACAGGTGTAGCTTGGCACATCATTTTTTTTTGCTGTATCCCCCTTGCCTTTCCTGAGTTTCACATTTTGTCTGTGTTTAGGAATTTCAGGTGGAAATCAAAGTATGTATCACACCCCTTCTCTATTGTGTGCTGTATCCCTTCTGAGTTCACCAGCCCCCTTTGTAGTCTTCGTTTAGTTTCTGTTGTTTTCATTGTCTTGCCACCACCTCTACGCTCAACCATTCCCAGTCATAACTTTACCTTGCTCTGTAAAACATTTTTCTGCATACCTTTTGCCTTGAGTCACAGCATTAACTAGATACATTATTATTCGTGTTTGTGTGTGTGTGTGTGTGTGTGTGTGTGTGTGTGTGTGTGCACAGTTATGTGATGACTACACAGGACACTCATGCATGGTCAGTATGTACAACAGTTGCCAGTACTTTACACTGGCCATGAGACAGTCTATCACGATCTTCCTGTAGGTCACTACTGGGGCCATGACAAGGAACTGCTCAAGATGTAAACTGGTCTGACTACATGCATTCAGAATGAGCCTCAGGGATGTCATTTATACATGGTAACAGTGTTGCCTTGGGCATAATAATGGCTGCAGCATTTCTGAACACCTGGGGAAATGCATACAATAATAAATTGCTAGACATGTTTTTTTTTTATAACATAAAAACTGAAAACAATGTTTATTCCTTCTTGAAAGTGAGTTCCAGTGTTTTGAAAATGCAAATAAATAAATAATGCAGGAATTTGCATTCATCGTTTACACACACAATGTGGAGTAAATTACAATAAACATGTACATTTTTACTTTTTCTTGGAGGACTGAATATGTAATACATAAATTCATAAGCTTGTTGGGCTTTTGTAACACAAGAAATAATAATAAAAAAAAAACATGTCCTTAGTTATCTCTATAGGCGATGCTTTCAAGATTTCAAAATCAAAAGGGCAATCCATTAAAAAAAAAAAAATAAGCAAACTCATAACTTCAACATGCAGCTGTTTCATTACCCACTGCATCCACCAATAAACAGAACCTAAAGGCAGTTTATAACAGAATACCCAGATTTGTTGTCCAAAGCATTTTTCTATAAAATGCTAAACTGCATCAGAGGTATAACTCTGTAGTGATAATCTCTGCTGTTAAGTAAACTGTATATGATCATTAGAATGTGCCAAGTTGCTAAGTTGCTCTGTATTCAGTTTCCATTATGTGTGACATGTGACTAGGTAAGTTATGCCTGGGATGGCACAATACAGTCATGGTCAGAATCAGACTTCATTCCATTGTTACTTCATCTGACATAAAACAGTATAGATAATGACTGGAGAGTTTCCATAGTCTTTTTTGCCATTGTGATTATATGCACATAAACTCTGATGCATACATGTTGTAGCATTGTTTGTGTGTGTGTGTGGGGTTGAACAGCAGGCATTTATATTGCTGTAAAGGTAGCAGCATCTCTGAAAGAGTGGCACCATGTTTCCATTTTAAGCTACACTCTCAGATCTGGAATCGTCTCAGACTTAGAATTAATTGTGTAAAGGGGTGCACAGGGTTTGCACCCTTTGTCTGGTTTTCTTGTGTACTTTTTGCATAAATTCCCAAACATAGAACCACATGTGTTTAAATAATATGTGTACTTGTGTAAGCACTTTTGTGCAGTCTGGTCTTTTGAGGAGTTCCACATTTGGAAAGTGTTGGGTCTTGTGCTCAACATAGCAGAGCTTATATAACCACTTCATCTGCAGGAGAAGCACTGTCTCAGACCAGCACTAACATATAGTCTAGACAGTACAACTTTTTAGCATAAGTACAGTCATGCATAGAGCTGACCCAACCCAAATGTAGCCCCTTACCCACCAGTTATCCCCATCTATTCAGCTGATCTGTGAAGCTCCACTCTGCTTTGAAGCCATCTGCTGCTACTCTTATGTTCTACTCTATTCATGGACGTAGTATAACGCTGTGCAGGATTAGTTTGATATACAGTGATGTCATTAACTCATTCATGATCTTGGATCAACTGAATAACTTGCCAGCACTAACTGAGACAGTAAAGTTTTGTTTGTCAGTTATTTTTATTTTTTATTCATTTGGAGAATCAACTGATTGATTGTTTCATTGCAAGGCTTTTTTTAATTATACTTTTATTTATCAATAATTGCTGCAAGTAGTCACATTCGTGTGCTGCATGCACCTATGTCAACAATGCAAATGTTTGCCTGTAGGATGTGCATATATTTATCATATTGCTGAGACAGTGTGCACAGCATGATATGAGTGCCTTATTGGTGAGGGTGACCAGCAGACTGCACAGAGGTGCTGGACAAAGACCAGCTCAAACAACATTCCATTTTTGCTACCTCATTACATGTCAGTGTAATGAAAATTCAGCAAATATATTCTCTGCTCCTTTTCCTGTCTCTCTTCCATTCATAATGATCCCATCAGAGTGATAGAAGGAGTTGTGAAGACATCCGATGCAGATACCTAAAAGCCAACTTACCTTCACATGGGTAAGGGTATTGTGTGTGTCATTAGCAGTTCTGGATCAATGCATCATTTTAATGATAATTTTCCTGGACACAAACAGCATTTAAAAGTCTACATAGTCACTTTTGCTATTGCATTTGTTTTAGGTTGTTTCATTCATTCCCACACAATCTTTTAATGAAGAGACTGTAATTTTTTTTTTTTTGGAGGGGGACAGCAATACACTTTTCACAGACAGTATGTCTCTGTATAGTGCTATATACCCTCTTGCTCTACATAAGCCATGGAGGATTAAATGCCTCTATTTACAACACCCCCACTACCCCAGGGATGTACTATGTGAAATTCATAAACATTTCTATGACCGTCATACCTTGCAACTGCCCAGAATTTCACAGAATGTCCAGATTTTTGCCTCACATTTTTGGTCTATTCCTGAACTTTTCTACCAATTCATTGATAATTGGAGTTACAAAATATTGACAGATTTTTGAGTTTCAGACTTCATCATATCCTTCAGAAAATACATGCTTATGCAAAACCTGTTATTTTAGCAATTTTACAAGTTTACAAGGACAATATTTAAAATCTGTACCTGAAATTGGACCCTTCTACCACCATTATTTTGGGCTTCATTCAAAATTTTGTATATTATTTATTTATTTCTCCTCTAAACCAGCAGCCATTTGAAATCTGGACAAAGGCTCCTGAAAAGTAGGTAGATCTAGCCAAAACTCTCGACATCCGATTACCATGAAAGTTGTATACCTAGTATTATAGCTCCTCCCACTTCCAGTAGGATTTTTGGATACCTCCACTCAAAATCATGTTTAAAAGCAGAGTGACAAAAATAATGAACATTGAACAGAATAGCCACATGCTATTTCAGATTAAGTTTTGAGAATGACTGGCTTGTGAGAAACTTAAAAAATAAAAAAGCTGTCATTTCCCCAAAGTGTACACAAACAAATGTACACATAAACACCTACATTTCCACACACACTCACCCCAATCAGTGACAGTAACCCTGCAGCATTTGAGGCTTCAGACCACCATAATCTAAAAATCTGAAACTTCTATTAATAAAACAATTTGTTGCAAAGGAGGCAGGGCACCAGAAAAGGCCAATAAGGACAAGAAGAAATTATGATTATAGATTATCTGCTTAGTAAACTAACCAAGGATAAAACAATATAACACAACTTGACAACCAAAAATCAAACTGATAAATCCAGTACCAAAATACAAAAAATAGGCCATGCACTTAAAAGTAAATACAAAACCTGATGTATATGACCAGTCGATAAGTGGTTGTTATAAAAGTTGCTGCAATAAAAAGTGCACATTTTGATTTATCAGCTGACACCATGGTTTCACTTTATCAACTGTACCCTATTCATCTACTATATTTTGGAAAAGTAAAAGTCAAAATAAACTTTATTGTTATTCAGATTATACAACTTGTGCATCACTAAATGGAATTTCGTTACTGCTACTCAAAGTCGAGGCATTTTCACATACAGATAATCTGTATTACAACAGCTACTACTGAAATGGCACAAATTATTGTCTTAGACTCTTTACTAACTCTATAAATAAAAATTGCAAAGAAAGGGGTACTTTCACGGTAGTCATTATGGCACATTTAGGACTGCATAAGAATATGAATTACAGAATCCCAGTGGGATTTTGCACCAAAGTTATTGCACAAAAATATGTGATACTACTGTTGGAAATTCCAACAGCCTTTTCATAGTTCAGCATGGTGTTGAGTTAGCATGAGTTTAGTAGTCTGAGGGCCTCTGGGAAACAGCTCTTGTTGTATCTGGCTGTTTTGCATCTCATACCGAGGTAGGGTTTACCAGAAGGTAAACAGGTGAACAGCCCATGGTGGGCAGGGAGGGTGATGTCTGTGAAAATCTTGTTGTCCCTATCACAACAGGTGTATTTCTTGGATGGGAGGGAGCAAGGTTCCAATGATTTTTCTCTGCTATCTTAACCACTTTCTGAAGGGCTTTTTTGTCAGAGGTGGAACAGTTACCATACCAGGTTGCGAGACTGCTGGTTAGAATTCTCTCTATGGTACCTCTGTAAAAGATAGTAATGATTGAAGAGGAGAGGTTTGCCTTTCTCATCTTTTGCAGACAATGAAGGTGTTGCTGCACTTGCTTTACAATGGCAGTAGTATTAATGCTCCATGTTAGGTCATCTGTGATATGTACCCCCAAGAATGTTGTGCTTTCCACTCTCCCTACTATTTCATTGTGGATTGTTAGCAGAGACTGTGTTTTATGCTTTCTTCTGAAGTTGACAATTAGTTCTTTGGACTTATTCACATTTATTGAGAGACTGTTGTTGTCGCACCAGACTATGAGTTGACTAACTTCCTCTCTATAGGCTGATTCATCAGCGTTGCTGATGAGACCTATGACAGTTGTGTCATCTGCAAACTTGATGATGTGGTTCAATCTGAACTTGGCTGGGCAGTCATGAGTCAAGAAGGTGAACAACAGAGTTCTCAGTACACAGTCCTGAGGAACCCCCGTAGTCATAGTGATGTTCTCGGAGGTGCTATTTCCAAAGTGTACTGTGAGGAAGTCTAGTATCCAGTTGCATAGGGGTGTGTTTATTCCCAGCTGGCCAAGTTTCTTTAGCAGGTGTTGAGGAATCACTGTTTTGAAGGCAGAGCTAAAGTCTATGAACAGCATTCGCACATAATTCTTGTTTTCCAGGTGGGATATGGATACTTGGAGTACCACTGAGATAGCATCTTCTGTGGAGAGATTTGGTCAATATGCAAATTGGAATGGATCTAAGGATGCAGGGAGACTGGATGCTATATGATCCTTGACCAGCCTCTCAAAGCACTTCATTACTACTTAGGTGAGTGCTATGGGGTGATAGTCATTTAGGTCCAATGGTGTAGACTTCTTTGGGATAGGTAGATGTAGTTTTAAAGCATTTGGGTATGAAAGCCTGACTTAGTGAAATGTAGATATCTGCAAGAACACATGTCAGTTGATCAGCGCATTCCCTAAGCACCTGTCCCAGGATGTTGTTGGGTCCAGCTGCGTTCCTTGGGTTAACCCTGCAAAGAGTTGTTCTAACATCAGGAGGGTTGAGACGTAGTACTTTATCCCCTTGATTGGTAGGGGCTTTCATTGCAGTTGTGTTATTTATTTCCTCAAACCTGTTGAAGAAGGTGTTTAGTTTGTTGAGGAAGCCAATATTGTCATCGTACTGTGCTGATGTGGGTCTGTACTCTGTGATGGATTGTATGCCTTGCCACATTCACATTGAGTCTCTGAGGTCACTGAAGTTACTCTGGATCTTCTGACCATATGCCTTTCTTGCTGTTTTTAGTCCCTTGTTCAGGTTTACTCTGGCTGACCTGAGAGCTTTCTTATCTTCTGACTTAAAGGCTGTATTGCATGCCCTCATTTGTAAGCCAGGGTTTCTGACTGGCATGTGTGATGATGTTCTTGGTGACTGTCACGTCATTCACACACTTTGATATGAATCCTTCTACTGACTCAATGTACTCTTCCAGGTCGGTGTGCTGATCTGCAGTGGCAGCTTCGAATCTGATTATTCTGAATTTTACTTACCCAGTTTGCAACTAAGTCAATACGTCTGGATTCCTGTCCTTTCTGAATGCAGATTCCTGAGTTCCTGCTACTTATTCTGCTTCTTCCATCCTCTATCACAGTCTAATGTGTTAGGATTGTGCTGCTTTGTTGTTTTTTATCCTCATGACTGCCTCTCAACTGTACATGAGTTCATAAAACATCACTGATTTTTCCTCATAATTTTGCCCTGTCCCTTGTAAAATTGTGATTTTCTGCAAAGTTATTGAGGGGTATGGTCAGTTGTTAATGACATCACCAATCATTAGAGTTTCGTACTTCTCATGGCTTAAAACATATGTTGATGTGAAACCTGTCGTTTGATTAACTTCTTAAGAGAACTAAAGTAATATTTTGAAATTGACTCTGATTTGGGGTTTTCATACCTCCGGTGTTATTTGCTTTATCCAGAATTATTGAGCAAGTATGTTAAGAGATATGTGTCCTGCTAGGGTGAGCATTACTGGATACAGTTCCTGAATCAGAGCTGTCTGAAACACACTAAAATTGTCAGTGGTCTGTATTACATTCTGGCAAAAAGAACTGCTAACTGCCAGTTAGCAGTAGAACAAAACAAGTCTATGAAGTCTGTTGGCTTGAATAGATGCTGCAAAGCAAATACAATTTACTGATGCAGATGACACCAACTCGACACAGCCACCTCTTAACTACTCATTGTTGTAATTCTAATGACATCATCACATTCAATGTCACTGATGATGCAAGTCTGGAAAAGTGTAAATGAATTTTGATTTAAAGGGGCCACTCAGAAATTCATAGTATCCTGCTATTTCTGGATGAACTTTGATATTCTTCTGCAATGGCTTTTAGAATAATGAATGTGTCTGGCAAAGGTTTCTGTCACGTTGCTGACCAAGCATCTTAATCATTGTGTTGGGAGAGGCAAAGTGCAGTTGTTTCAAAAGTGAAACCTATTCATTATCACAGCCTGGAATAGTGAGTTTCAGAACTGAAACCGAATGGCCCCAGTCTTCCTGCAGTTAACATTTTGCTGTATTGGGACTGCACAGGTTGCATGTCCATGGAATTCTGAAGTTAAAAATGGAAGAGAAGGTGAGTTGTAACTTTCCTTTTATCTTTGCTTTCTCTAACTTTGTGCAACCACACAGTAGCTATATTTAGTAGCCATATATGAATTCCACTCTTCCTAAAATATAAATATACTTTGTGTTTATTTTAGTTGCAAGTGATTATTACACTGCTGCATTTGATAAGTATACACTTAGTGAAACTGGATGTCTGGAGCTTTACTCTTCATGCCTGCACTGAAACAGGCTTTGCTCCCTTAGGCCATTCCACTTAACAGATGCAAAAATAAATAAATAAATATTTAGAGGTCATAGGTGTAGAGAATAACACCTACATGACTTGATGTAGAATGCACTGCTCTATGCAAAAAAAAAAAAAGAAAGTTTTGTAACATTTTGTGAACTGTTTCGAGGTTTGGCATTGGGTAGTGTGCACTATATGCCACACCAGAATGTGCCAGTTTATCAATTTTAACTCATTCAATCCTGATCTGCAGGTCATCAATTAATTTCCTTGTTTCCGGAAGTCTTTTCAGCTAGAAACCTATTTCCTTCCTCAAAGGTTGTCTCCTAAATCTATTCAGAGTATACCTGATATAATTTGCAATCTCTTATAGATGCTGTAAGTTGTGAAAAATGCAAAATACAACATTTGTTTGGTATATGATGGGCTATGCTCTGGTGTCAATATAAAAAGCCTTGTTGGTGATTCTGAATTTATTTTAAATATATTAAAGAAAATAGTATTTTTGCTGACAAAATGTATTAGTATCGTGGTCAACTAAAGGAATGCATTTCCGTAAGTGTGCAAGATAGAACAAATATATCATTGAATGAATTGTTTGTATTTTTAACGAACTTTCCAGTGATGTATGGCAAGACTAGGTAGTATATTGTTATTCTGAGATATTCTGCAATGAATGGAAATTATGCACATCATATTCTCCCACTATTTCAACACAGCAATATTAATTTGAAAAACCATGCATGCTAAATGGCAAATTTGTGTGTGAATATTGAGTACCTTAATGTTGTATATAAGATGGCTTCTTTCTTTTTTTTTGCCTGTATGCAGCACAGTTTTTGTAATATTAATTCCAGTATAAAATATAGCTATTTTTGTGACTGTTTTAACAAACTGTTTCTCTGGAAGCCTTCCCATTACCAACCATGTTATAATGTCATTTTTCAACTAGCACCCATAACTTTCAAGTGCAGCCCCAAACATGATTGCATCACACTCCATTTCTGCAAAATGAATGTAAATATGGAAAGTTCATGATATTTTCATAGCTTTCTGCATATAGTTATTAATATCTGCAGTCTTACACATCCCATACTGACTGTTTCAATGCGCATATCTACTAAATTATGCCACCATGCAGATGCCGTCTGGCTCGCTAATGTAATACATGCAGTTACTGACAATTTAGTCTCAATATTACAATACTGCTAATATTAATAACTTGTACCTAAAACACAGTTTATATAACTTCTTTTAATACATTTTTTGTCTAACAAGAACTGCTTGCATGGCTGCAACACATATCAGATTCACATTCCTTGTTTATATTATTAATAACAATATGGAAAATATTTCATAAAGTTCATAACCGTCTGCAAACACTTCTTTTCAATTGCTTAATACTTATAAACACCATCTTTAGTTTCACTACGCACATATACCAAATTCTGTCAGCTTCCATATGCCACTTTGGCAGCTAATGTCAGGGTTACCATTCTTGATATACTGATTTTATTATACAAATATTGGTGATAGTTATAACTGTGAGACAAAAAAAAAAACAAAGTTGTATAGCTCAAGATGTGTGTATGGTAACCACTTCCTTCTTTTATGCCATTTTCTACTACTATCCTATGTGTGCACGGTTATATACATATACTGTGCAAGGGACATTATTTTTTAATATTAATATCAATAACATGAACGTACAGGAAAAACAGATATGTCTCTGTGGATGTGTTTGTTTTGCAAAATGTCCTTTACTGTCTTTCTTGCGTTAATACCCAATGCCTGCATAGCCTCCTCCCAACATGTCACTACCACACTTAATATTTGGATTACTAGTTCAAATATGGAAATATTACATACTTAGAATAACCTTCTTCATGCATTCATATAGTCAATATCTATATTTAACAGATTGTGCTACCTTCCAAATCTTACTTTGCTAGCTAATGTTGAGGATAAAATCTGAGTTATTATTATTATTATTATGCAAATATTGTCAATATTCATACCATGTGTCTACCAACTGCAGCGAATTTGTTGACTGTGTATACCATGTGTCTTACTGTTATCAAATGAATAAATGCATAAATTATACCTATGCTCACTGCAACCCTCCCTACCCCATGTATGCAAATATCAGACTATAGTAGTAAACATCTATAGTAACTATTATTATACTTCAAAAGCTACTAGAATAACAGGTTTTGCATTAGTATGCATTTTCTGAAGAATATAACGTCTGACAAATTTGACAATCAAATGTCAGGCATTTACTGACTGCAGTAATAAACGATTTTCCAGAAAAAGCACACATATTGTATGAGGAACATTGCAATTCCATCCCCTATACACCATTTTCAGTCTGGTCAACTAAAGCACCTCTTATAATTTAGAAAGTTGCTAAACTAACATTTTTTGCATTACCATGCAGTGACATTAAGTCTGAAACTAAAATGTCTGTCATTCTTTAGTGACTACAGCCCTACACATTTTGCAAAAAAAAGAAAAAATATATAAGGAATACTCCTAATATATGAAGCAAACTTGGGGGCATTCTGTGAAATCAGGGAGAGTAGAGAGCAACCCATTACAACCCACACATATGCGCACATACACAAACAGATACAGTCATATACCCACCACTTACAGTGATGGACACCTCCTTGATGTCAGACATATACAGTGAATCTCACTGTAACACAAATTCCAACAATGAAGAAAAATGGTCCAAGTAAAGATTTCAGAAAACCAAAAATAACAATCACTTGAAGCAAACGATCACTTAAAGCAATTTGGTTTATTAAAAACTCTGAAAAAATATTTTTTCAGTGTTTTAATAAACTGTTTTGCTTTAAGTGACCACTTGTTTTAGGAAACACATTGTAATCCCTCACCTCCTGTCAGTCTGTGACAGTGAACACCCAAGTCAGCTCGTATAGGCTTAGAAAGCTGTAAAATAGCATGTTTAGCATTTAAGGTGCATTTTCTGAACAATATTAAGCATGAAAAATAAAATGCTTATCATTATTTAGTGACAGCAGTTCTAAACAATTCACCAGAAAGCCACAAATTTTATAAGAAGTAAACAAAAATGTGGGGCCAGATTACAAACGGATGAGGACTATGCATCCACACACACACACTAACACTAGGCTACACATACAATCTCAACATACACTCACAGTATACTTATCTGATATCCTGACACTGCTGCTACTCCTTGATGCTGGAAGACTTTCTCCATGAGAGGATTGGAATCTAACAGAGATCTTCCCGGTTCCTTCTCATTTACACATCTCAAGATTTACGAGCTGAAGTAGTCTCCCTGAGTCACTTCTCTTAAATGTAGAAGAGGATAGCTTCATGGAGGCTATTTATCACAGAGATTAGCAGATCTAACTAGGGCCACCTACCTTCACAGCTCTGCTTATCCTGCATGGCAGTATTTACACATAACATACAGCAGATGTGTGGCTGCTGAGTTTTGTAAAGTTGAACTGGAACCAGAAGGACAGCAATAGCATTTCTGTTTCATCGAACACCACCAATGTATAAAATAAAGTTGTATTTTTTCAACAAAATGTAACACTTATAATATTAAAAAAAAGAGTGGAGGGAGATGTAAATTTATTAATAATTATTGCATTTGTAGATGTCATTGAATGTGAAATGAAAAAATACAACATGGTGCAAAGTCCATTAAAAAGTATCTCTCAACAGCTTACAGCTTTTTTCATATGTAACAGTATATTTTGTCAGTGCACTTACCAATCACACAGTAAGCTACAGTTATATTTTATTCTAAGATCTTTAAGAGTTGTATTTAAGAAAGGAACATTGGAAAAAGTTGCTGATTAGCATACTAGTCTCAGGAGTCATGGGGACTCCTCTGAACAGATGGGTATGTTCTTACAGGCTACACAGCAGCACATGCTTGTGTGGGAAATTAAATGAAATTGTGTGTGTTATGTGTTGTGTCAGTCCAAGTAGTGGTGGTGATGATGTTCTGCTATGTATGTGTCAGTCCGAGTAGTGGTGATGATGGTACTCTGGTATGTATGTTGTGTCAGTCCGAGTAGTGGTGATGATGGTGTTCTGCTATGTATGTGTCAGTCCGAGTAGTGGTGATGATGGTGCTCTGCTATGTATGTTGTGTCAGTCCGAGCAGTGGTGATGGTGGTGCTCTGCTATGTTATGCTCAGAAGCACACTGTCATTTCTTGGAATCAGGTGATGAACTATGGTTTTAGGTATGGTATATCTGCAGCTTTTGTCCCATGAACTCCTGCTGCTGTTCCACAGTGATTTACACATTTGTGAAAAGCAGACTATTCTGTGGATCTTCATTTGCATATCTACTACATACCTTTGCTTCTTGAGATACACAGTTGAGATAGTGTAGGCCTCTTACCATCCCTCACAACTGTGGACAGTAGTTATGAATTCCATTCTCTATCAATAGAAATGCACCTGTAGAATTCTGTGCTTCGAATTCTGTCTGTGGAATTAAAGCTACAGAATTTTACTTGTAGAATTTTGCATTTATAATTCTATCAGAAGAATTCTTTGTTTAAAGTTATATTTGCAAAAGTACACAAACAGCATTCAGTGCTTTAAATGCTCGCTGAAAAATTATTTATTTAGAATTACATCTGAGAAATTCTGGGATTAAAATGTTATTAGAACTGTGTATTTAGAATTCAGTCTGAAGAATTCCATGTCTAGAATTCTGCTAAGTGAAGTTTGATAGGTAGAATTCTGTATTTACCAGTGTGTACCAGAATTTTGTGTTTAGAAGACTATATGAATTGCGTGCTTCAAATTCTACCTCCAGAATTTATGTATAGAACTATGTATGTAGAATTGTAACTGTTTTTACAATTCTTTGTTCTGAATTCTATTTGCAGAAAGCTATCTACATAACTATGTGTTTATAATTTTACATTTACAGTTTTGTGTTTAGAATTATGTCTGTAGAAATCTGTGCTTCGACTTCTATTGGTACAATTCTATGTTTCATATTATGATCATAGAATTTTGTGTGTAGAATTCTGTGTTGAAAATTCTATGCTTAGAATTTCATGTTTAGATTTCTAAGTAGAAAACTATTGCATGATCCTGCATTTAGAACTCTGTCTCAAGAATGTTTTTCTACCAAGGAGCTCTGTTTTGAATTCTATCTGCAGAATAATGTGTCTAGAATTCTATCATTAAAATTCTGTTTCAGATTCTGCTAGTAGAATTCTGCCTATAAAAGCATATGTTTATACTTTTACATGATGATGGGCAGTACTATGGTGGGGAGTCTCTGTGGCATTGCTATATGCTATCGATGCATTCTTGGGGAGAGGCATATGCTAATTAATAATGGGCTCTCTGCTGGAACTGCCTGCAGTAAGGAATTTATGCAGCTATGCGATCTAGTGTATCATTCAGCTGCATAAATTAGCACAGCTGCTCCTAGCCGCTCATGATAATCAATGCAGCCAAACGGACATGTTCATCCGCCATAATAGAGTTTAGTGCTGATGAGTTTAAGAGTCGGGTAGTGTTAGGAAGTCTGTGCATGTGTGTATGTACCAGGCTGTATATGTCAGTGCATGTATGAGGTGTGAGTGTGCACGTGTGTGTGTGTGTGTGTGTGTGTGTGTGTGTGTGTGTGTGTGTGTGTGTGTGTGTGTGTGTGTGTGTGTGTGTGTGTGTGTAAAATGAATGCATGTATATGGCTGGATTGGTGTAGCAGTCACACTTGCTCAACACCACTAGACTAATGAGCAAAGTCTTCAATATTGAGTCACCGGAACACTAGCCACCGGGGAATAGCTATCAAGACATGGGGCAGGGGACCACTAGTAACCAGGGAAAGCACTAAAGTTATGGAATGAAAGAAGTTTAGACACTAGGAAGAATTATTCACTACTGTGCCTTAACCGTACATTTACAAGATGTGGGAAGGAGGTTACATTAGGCACCAAGGCCTCCCACAAAACACAAATACATGCGAGAGATGCAACTATACGGCCAAACTGGAGGCTGAGCTCTCTCAACATAGGACTGGCAAGACCAGTCAGGAGGAGAAGGTTACCACACACACTATAGACCCAGTCTCACATAGTACCATCACAACCTCAAATCATACACATAAACACACAAAGACATACTCGGCGGCTCTGATCAAAAATCTACCAAAACAGCAGAGGCCACCAAAGCAGACACCCAAACAACCACCACCTCAGAACACAACACCTGCAACACATAGACCTCACAGTCAGAGTGTCAAACAGTCACAGCCCTTAAGGCCAAACACAATGCCAGACACACTAGTCATTGGTGACTCCATAGTCAGACACACTGACGTCCGCTCACCAGACTGAGTAAGGAGAAGGTCACAGTAAGCTGCCTGTCGGGCGCTAGAATCCGCCACATAACGCAAGCACTCAGGTCTCTCAACAGCAGGTACAAATACGACTCAGTCATTGTCCACGCTGGTGTAAACGACCTGAGATGTACCTCCTTGGACTACATGAAAAGAGACATTGAGGAGCTCTCTGATTATGTAGCCCAGGCAGGTATGACCCTGACCTTGAGCAGTATCCTACCTTCACCAAGAATGATGCCACAATACAGAGATAAGATGATCAGCTTTAACAATTGGCTTAAACTCTGGTGTCATTCAAAGGGGATCCAATGTCTGTCTGCCTGGGATGACATGCTGGACAAGCCATGCTGCTTCGCAAGGGACGGCTTGCACCTGTCACCCTGGGATTCCGGATATTGGCAAAGGCTCTTGCCAGCCCCATAGTGCCTTTTTAGGCAAGGCTCAAATTCTAAACCTACCACCCTAGAAGACAAAAAAGGAAAAAAACTAAGGGTAATGCTGCTCAATGCCAGAAGTCTAAATCTCAAAATGCACGCACTCGAGGCCCTTCTCAGTATGGAGAACATCGATGTCTGTGCAGTGACAGAAACCTGGTTCAAGGCTCCTGAGAGCACCCCAGCACTATCAGGTTTTACCTCTTATCATGCGTTCCGGCCCCAAAATCCGGACAATACCAAGAAAGGAGCGCGGCTATCCATATTCATCAAAGACACCCACACCTCAAGACTGGTGGCAACGCACGATGCATCGGAGACCATCCAGGTGCAATTAACCATAGGCAAGACTGCTCTGCAAATTGTAGCATGTTACAGGCCACCCTCACAAACTCAGGAACCTCACATGGCCTTCCTGAAAACACTAGAGGGGATAAATGTATCACCAAACACCATCATACTAGGTGACTTCAATTACCCTAATATAGACTGGGAACAATACTCAAGCCCAAACACCCTAGCCCAAAAGTTCCTGGAATTCATAAACTCAAATGCCATGGAACAACTAGTCACCATCCCCACAAGAGGAGAAAACATACTTGATCTCATCATCACGAAACTGGGAGCACAATGTTCAACACCGGAAGTATACCCCTCACTGGTGAGATCAGATCACAAACTAATCTCGCTGGAGGTCCTCATCCCACCCCCACCTGAAATAAAAAAGACCACAGTAAAGAACTTCTCGAAAGCCGACTTCACACTTCTAAAGACTAGTGTGGTCTCCTTTAAGGCCCCAAAGCCGGCGGAAAACAGTACTCAAGCCGCTGAATCACTTACAAATGCCTTCTACCAGCACCTGCAGGACTGCATGGATAAGGCAATCCCAAGCAAAACAAAGACTCTTTGTACCAAAGGCAAGCGTCCAGTCTGGTGGACCCCAGCCATAAACAAACTCTACAACAAAAGGAGGAAGCTACTACAAGATAGAGCAAAATCCTTAAAAGGTAAGACACCCTTGATCACTATAAGTAAAAACTAAGAGCTCTCATAAAATCATCCAAAGCAAATTTTGAGAGAAAAATAGCTAAAGACTCAAAAGACAATCATAAGGCCTTCTTTAGCTATGTTAGAAACCTGGGAGGAAACTCCCAGATATGCTCAGAACTAGTTCAAAATGATGTGAAGATTACTGATCCTACAGACATTGCCAACATACTGGCTGACAGGTTCAGTGCAAACTTCTCCCCAAAAGGAGAGATATCTATACCAAGCGATTGCAGCCCCCAAACATCTCCAACGCCCAAGTGAGAACTGCTCTCTCCAAAGCAAAAACACAGCATCCATGGGACCTGATGGTGTCCCCGGCTGTGTGCTCCACGAACTCAACGAGGAATTAAACCCACAGCTAGGACAGCTGTTTAATCATAGTCTTACCTCTGGATACGCATTCCAGGAGTGGCGCACTGCAACTGTGGTCCCACTTCACAAAGGCGGTGCCTCCACCGACCCTGGAAATTACCGCCCATTAGCTTGACAAGCCTTATCTGCAAAGCCATGGAGAGGATCATAATGGACCTCATAAATAAAGACATAGGGAATTTGCAGACTTTGGATCCATCCCAGTTTGGCTTTGTCAAAGGCAGATCATGTCTTCTAAACTTGGTTGACTTTTTCAAAACAGTCACCAAAGCCATTGATGAGGGAAAGGCAGTCCATACAGCCTACCTCGATCTGGCGAAGGCCTTCGATACAATACCCCACTCGGGTATCATTGAAAAACTCATCAGCTTAAATGTTAACCCATACATCACAAGATGGGTTGCAAACTGGCTGAGTGACAGAACCCACAGGGTCAGAGTTGCTGGCGCCATGTCAGAGACAAAGCCTGTCACAAGTGGTGTACCACAGGGCTCAGTCCTGGGCCCACTCTTGTTTGGCA
Source organism: Protopterus annectens (assembly GCF_019279795.1). NCBI lineage: Eukaryota > Metazoa > Chordata > Ceratodontiformes > Protopteridae > Protopterus > Protopterus annectens. Next base: position 800,704,873 of record NC_056746.1, read on the forward strand.
TCTACTTTTCCGAAGTACAAGCAAACACAGGAGGGTTATGGCTGACAAAGTTTGCAGATGACTGCAAACTGGGCGCCATAGTAGAAAACACATCTGACACAGATATCCTTCAGAAGGGTCTCACAGAAACGGATAACTGGTGCCAGAGCCATGGCCTAAAGTTAAATGCCAAAAAATGCATAGTCATTCCCTTCGGGAAAAACAAGGTTACCCCTAGCTACCAAATAGGTGGCAATCCACTGAGCACAGAAGAAGTTATCAGGGACCTGGGGACCCAGGTTGATAGTAGTCTGTCATTCGACACCCATGTAGCTAAAGTAGTTAGGAAGACCTTCTACATTGCCCACCTTATCATGAAGGGATTCTCATCTAGATCAAGGGAGGTCATAGTCTCCCTATACTCATCACTCATCAGACCAATGATTGAGTACAATGCCCCATTCGAATGTATCTGACCCGACACTTGCAGCAGCTGGAGAGGCCACAAAGTTCCTCACCAAAAGGATAAAGGGTCTCAAACATCTGTCCTATGCTGCCCGACTGAAAGAACTCCAGCTCTATTCAGTCGCCACGCTTGCTCAGAGGTGACCTTTGCCTAACATACAAGGCCATGTCAAACCCAGATTTGATGAATATGCTTCACCTCAAAAAATCTAGATCCGTCAGAGCCACAAGGGCGGAGACTTAAACCTCGACACGGCTATTAATAGGACGTGCTGGAGGGATAGATTCATCACCCAAAGACTCCCTATGCTGTGGAATAAAATCCCGGTATATGTGAGGCAGAGCACCTCGCTGGCCTTGTTCAAGAGAAATCTTGACCAATGGATGGGAGATCGCAGATATACCCCAGGGATTACCTCAGTGTCACTGCTCAACAGAGGCACAGCAAAATAATGGGTATAGTTCCCCATACTAAAGGGGTGGCGTAAGCCACAAAACTATGGGCTAGGCTTGTAAATGCCCTCGGGCAGATAGCCTAGTATGAACCTATGAACCTATGAAGGCAAATAGATTGTGCCTTAAGGACACTTATACAAGATGTGGACAGAGAGTGGAATAAAAGCCATTGGGAGTACTCTATGATTCCATGCCTTAAAGGCACTTTATTAAAAAAAAAAAAAAAAAAACAAAAGAGCGGGGAACTACTAAATACCAGAGATACTACATGTAGCAGCCATAAAGACACTAAAAAAGAATCCCGACCGTGTACCCTTCCCCCAAGGATATTAGTCCTCAGCCACCCCTAGACAAAGGGTTATAATATAAATAACAATTAATACTTGGGGAAATAAGTAAACTACAAAGGGGAGGCTTAAAACCCTGTACCCTTGCCCTAGGAAACATCAGCATTAACCTAGTACACTAACTGATGTTACTGCAGCAAGGGTTGTTTAAAGATATAGTGATGATCTCGGGCATTATTCAATATTTGCAACAGTTTGTGAGTTATGAGGGAGAGAGACAGGGAACATAAAATGTATCTCTCAAGCTCATAATGCAAGAAATCTAGACAAAGCCAGAATCAATGTTGGGACAGACACACAATTGGGGACAGATTTTAATTATTCCTCCTACAAACTTAGAATGTTAATATGATAGTTTTGTACTACCATGAATTTGAAGAATATGAAGTGTGAACCTCTAATATCTGGCATTAATGACTGACTATAATCTCTTGTGATCTAACAGGACAGGGAAAAGGAGATATTGGGGATGATCAGGGACAAGTATGTTTTATGTGTGTGTGTGTGTGTGTGTGTGTGTGTGTGTGTGTGTGTGTGTGTGTGTGTGTGTGTGTGTGTGTGTGTGTGTGTGCATGTGCGCAATTGAAAAGTGTATTGCATGTGGCAGAGTGAATGATGGGGGAGCCTTGTGCTAACACAATGCATCAGCCAAATTTGCTAATTAGTGCAGGAAAGGGGAACACAACAGGTGCTCAAGTCCCAAGCACTTAAAAAAACATTGTACTGAAGACAGGGACTCAAGCACCTTGTAGCTCATGTAGCCTGCTGCTCGCGCATGAACTCAGATATGAATTTGGATAAGTAGCCATGAGGAGAGAACACGAATGGAATTTTAGGCTTAGGGAGCAGGAGGCAGATTTTAGGTTTAGGAGTGGGAAAAGAGGTTTTAGGTTTAGGAAATGGGAAGGGACTTTTAGGTTTAAGGAATAGGAAGGGAGTTTTAGGATTAGAGAGCATTCGGGAAATTTAGTTTTGGGGGGTTGGAGTTTTACATTTAGGGAATAATCAAGAACATTAGGATTGGGGAGTGCAGGTTTAGGTTAAGGTGACAATTGCTCAGGTTGGTGATTGGGTAGAAGTTTTAGGGCTAGGATTGGGTGTTGCGAGGGCTAAGTAGAAGCAAGAGATTGGGCTCATGAGAGTTAGAGAACTGCCTTTTTTGAGCAATTGGCAGCGAGCAGCTGTGTCACAAGCTACTAGCATGCGAGCACCTATAATACACCCGTAGGAAAGTGCTGATCTGCACTTGCAGTAGTTAACAGTTATTCAGAGACATGCAAATTAGCCAATAATGAGGTCTTTCCTCAATGCAGTTAGGGTGTCTCCGAATACAGTAGTACCACATTGTGGAAACTGGGTCTTTTTACTACAGCCCTTAATGTGAGAGCTGCAGTTTTTCTGAATGCCTGAGATTGTGTTCAGAGTTTTATATGTAGGATTCCAGGTTTGGTATTTTATCTACTGAATTAAAAATTTGCAGTTTGAATTCTAACCATAAAATTATGTTAGGGGGCATTCTGTATTCCAAAACCTGCCTGAATGAATCTCTGTTTACAATTGTGTGCATTTGATTGTAATTGTAGAACTCTATTTATAGAATTATCTGTTTAGATATCAATCTATAGAATTCTACAAGTAGAATGCTGTTGTTCAGAAGTCTATCCGAATAGTTCTAAGCCTGAAAAACTTTAGAACTGAATAGTTCTATCTGTAGATTTATACATGGAGACGTATTTAAAATTTTATTAGTAGAATTGCACATTACAAATTACTTTTGTCTTCAAACTGTAATCTTTATAATATTATTTGTATAATTCTTCCTCTAAGATTCTATGTTTTCTATTTTATCTTTAGAATGCTATATGTAGTTGCCCTGTCTATAATTCCATCAGTTTAATTCAGTGTGTTTGGAATTTTAGTTGTAGAATTCTATCTGTCACATTCTCCCTGGGATTCAGAAAAGGTTAACATGATGTGCTAAATCTTTCAAATTCATAGACTGCTCTACTGCTCAAGTTTTCTGCTCAGAGGGGCTTCAGCACATAGAGTAGTCTCACAGGCAAAGCCACAAACTAATGCGATAGTCTGAGGGTGTAGCTAAGCCAAATTAGCAATGTGCTCTGCCCAAAAAATGTCTCTGGCTCTGATTTCCTCAGCCAAGAAATTCAGAGAATCTGAATAAACCTTACTTCAAGAGGAAAAAGTTGCCTTCATAAAAACATAGCTGTCACCTATTCAGTCCTATAGGATTACTCATGGTGCAGGTAAGTTCAGTGAAGATCTATGGGGAGAGAGGTGATGGTGTGATAGTGTGTGTGTGTGTGTGTGTGTGTGTGTGTGTGTGTGTGTGTGTGTGTGTGTGTGTGCGCGCACGCGTGTGGACATGTGTGTACATGTCTGCAGGAGCATGGATCCATCCATCCATCTACAAACCTTTTTTACCATTTTTTGCAAATAGGGTTGGGGGGGGTCACTTCACCAGTGACAATTATCTACAGTCAAGTTTTACACCACTGGGTGGCTAGCCCTGCCACTGTAGTTCTCTCGCATGACTAAGGATGTATAAATATATTTGTGTGTGTGTCTGCCTAGGTGGTCACATTAAAGGGGTTAGGTAGGGAGTCAACAGTCTGGATGGGTATATGTGTGGTATCTGTATATGTGTGTGTGTGTGTGTGTATGTGTGTGTGCGTACGTCTGTGACTGTAGGGGTACCTTTGCTAACATGATACATGAGACACTAAAGGAGAACACAAGTGTGGTTAGGTATGACACCACTACTGCTCAATTCAGAGACATAGCAATGAGACAATAATAGGGGTGCTTGAGACAATAATAGGGGTGTTTTACACCGTGGGTACATCTCTCTGAATCACATTTTCCCGCCATCATACTAACTGACCAACCAACAGTGGGCAATTAGCACAAGCAGTAACCTTTTCTCTCAGTTCTAGGGTCTGTCTTTAGAATTATATACGAATAATTTGTTCTTAGAATTCTATATGTAGATCTACATGATTACAATTCAATTTCTGGAATTCTATTTGCAATTTTGTTGCTAGAATTTGTGCTTGGAATTCAATCTGTAGAATTTTATCTATTGAACTATATTTTTAGAATCATATATGAAGAATTCTTTCTGTGTTCTGAATTCCATTTATGAAGTTTTCTGTTTAGTATTGTTTAGAATTCTGCTTATAGGAATGCCTCCCTAGAATTATATGTTAAAATTCTAGCTGTAAAATTCTGTGTTAAGAAATCTGTCCATAGAATTCAAAATCTACAATGCTATGGTTCAGAACTCTGTGTTAATAATTATAAGAAAATTAACCATTCCAAACAAAGAATTCTATCTGTAGAGTACTGTAAGCTCCCTCAAACCAATTTTGTGTTAAGGATTCTATAGAGAGAATGTTATTTGTAGAATTCTTTGTTTAGAATTGTGTGTTAATAAGTATACACGTAGAACTGTTTGCAATTCCATATATAGAATTCTGCCTGTGGAATTCTGTGTTTACAGTTCTGTATTTAAAGTTTTATGTCTAGAAGTCTGTTGTAAAATTACATGCAGAATGATGTTTTGGAGGAGGAGTGAGGTTTAAGGAAAGGCAGGAACTGAGTGATTTATGTAATGTTCGATTGATGGTAATTGTTTAAAAGAACGTATGTGATGTATGTTTGTAACTGTCAACATGTTATCATGGCTTGTTTTCTTTAAATTAATGTATGTTTGCCTATGCCTTAAGTGATAATTCAATAAACACGTTTAACAAATATTTATATCTGTAGAATTATATGCTTTGAATTCCATGCATGGCACTCTATCTTTGGAATTGTTCCTACAGAATTTTTTGTTTACATTTCTGTCTGCAGTATTCTACCTAGAATTCTATATCTATGATTTACTTCTATCTGTAGAATTTTGCCTATACTTATATCTATATACTGCTCTTTCATATTCTCTAGATGTAGAATTCTAGGTGTAGAATGCTGTGCTTAGAATTCTACTTAACAGAATTTTTTTGTGCAGAATTCAAACTGCAAAATTGTGTGTTTAAACTTTTATCTCTAAACTCCTGAGTCAATAATTCTATTTAAAGAATTCTGTCTTTAGAAGTTGTTTCCCAGTGTATGTTTGGGGACCATATCTGTGATCCCCAGAACAGATGAGAATTTAATTGCAATTACCGACAATACCTAATAACTTCAGAAATGTGTATCTCAGAGTATAAGTAGTTGGGACATGGAAGGTACAGGATGCTTGTCCCATAAAAAATATTTATACATAACAACAAATTTTGAACTTTACTGCTATATTCCAATGATCACATTTATTATTTATGGAGTTCCAGAACTTAAGCTGTCTCAAAATTCTAATATGGCACCTTTAGAACTCTACATGTAGAATTCTATCAGTAAAGTTCTAGTTAAATAATTCTCTATTTAGACATTTCCAGAACATTGTGCATATTATTTTATTTGTAAAATTACGTTTAGAATTCTTTTGAAATGCATGTTTAGAAATCTATCCATATTTATTTAACTTAGAATTCTTCAATATAAATTATTCCTGTAGAATTCTATTTGAAGAACATTTATTTACTTTCTGCCTACAAAATTTTATGTCCAGAGTTCTGTGATTAGAATTGCATGTATAGAATTTTGTTTTCCATTCTGCCTCTAGGATTCTATGTTTAGAATTTTATCTACAACATTTTACGTGCAGAATTCTATACAATTCTATATTTGAAATTTATTCGGTAGATTTATGTGGGAATCCTAGTCTTTGTCACCAGATAACTGATCTACACTCAGAACACAGAAGCTAAATGATAGACAGCATACTGTATTAAAGGCTAGACTCAGGGAAAAACAAGAATTATTTATTTATTTCCATTTGTTTACTGGGAGAGTCTGACTGGGGTCAACAAAGGGCCATTTTCAGCAGAGGCCCAGGGAGAAAAGCTCCAAAAAATACAATGTGAAAATTTAACAAATCAATATTTGAATACAAAAGTGTATAAAAAACAAACAATAATACATGAAGACAAGCCTAGGCAGAAGTTAATATACAACAAACGAGCAGGCAGCTAGAAAAAATAACGAAAAAGAACAGTTGAACTAGGTTGGCACAGTGATCAGTAATAAACATTTCAAACAAACATCAAGCAAAATATAGCAATTAGAAGCAATACACTTTAGAGCTAAAGAAATGCAATAAACTATTGGATAGAAGAGAATAACAAGGCAGCAGAGTGAATAGCAGAGGGAGCGTAAGGCCTGCAGGAAGTTAGTGGAGAGAGCCTAGTAGAAGGTACCTTTAGTGGAGGGGGAGAGCTAGACAATGGGAGAGTTTTGAACTGCTAATCAGGTATGGTGCAGGAGCAAAGCCAAGCATTGTTAAGGTATTCTCTAAGTAGTTGTTTGAACTTGTAAGTATTGTTAGTGTTAAGTATATATTGACGTACATCATTCCAGGTTTTGGCTAGTTTAAATGAGTATAGCGAATCCCCATAGCTATTGCTGGACTTAGAGACTGTCAGAAGCAATTTATTAGAAGACATAAGGCTTCTGCTACTGGAGTAAAGCTGAACTAGGTTGGTAATAGATGGCAGTTTTCTGGGTAATAAATGGTAGACTCAGTTAGAATTAGTTGGTTAAAGGTTAGGAGGTTGAGATGTCCTAACCAGTTTAGTTGTTGCAGTATCTTGCAGTGATGAGTTCTTATGGGCTGGTTGGTAGCGAATTTGGCTACCTTATAATAGCAGGATTCTAGTTTGTTTAAGTCACATTAGGAAGGACTTAACTCTATACAAGGATCCTAATTTGAAGTGCACTTTCTTGACAGTAAGGGAAAGGTGCTTATCAAATTTGAGGTCTTTGTCTATGGTGACTCCTAGTAGTTTTGAATAATTAACAGGCTCAATGGTATTGTTAGATGAGTATATGGTGAAAGAAGTAGTGTCTATGGATTTTTTACTACTGGAGAATTGCATAAGATTTGTTTTTTCAGGCATTTAGAATCAGTTGTGAATTATTCAGGTATTGTTCTATGTCCAGAAAGGACTGTTGGGTGTTGTTGAGTAGAGCTGGTAGGGATGGAGCTGAGCATATAAAGGAAGAATCATCTGTGTATTGAACCAATGTAGCATGTTGGGTGGCTGAGCTTAGTCTATTTGTAAATATAATGATCAGAAAGGGACCAAAAACAGAACTTTGGAGTATACTGACTGAGATAGGAAGAGAAGAGGATAACTGATTTTCCATTTAACTGCTTGTTGATGGTTGGTTAAGTAAATAAACCAGTTAAGGGTAGAGTGAGAGAGGCTAAGGGAGGATAACTTGAGAACAAGTTTTATGGGATACTGTATCAAAGGCCTTTGACAGACTGAGAAATATAGCAGAGGTTAGTAACCCATTGTTCCTATATTGGTTCACTTTTTTGTGAAGCTAATTAGGGCAGTTGTACTATGTTTAGGTTGGAAACCATGTTGGGTTGGGGATAAGAGGTTGTTTTTCAGGAAGTGACTGGGAAGTTGAGAGTGAATGCATTATTCCAGTATTTTTGCTAATGGGGAGAGGATGGTTAAAAAAATGAGTGCTGGATCTTCATTGCTTGTCTTTGTCTCTCTCTCTCTCTCTCTCTCTCTCTCTCCCCCTTCTATGAGTTTGTGTGATCTTAGAGTTGCTATATATAGTTTGGAGATGTGGGGGCTTGCCCCTATGTCAGGGGAGAAAGGACACATAAAATGTTGTTCTTATCTTCTGCAACCTTGGGAGTATTGTTGTTCTGAGTAGCCACCTCTCAATGTTTTAAATGTTTTGGGTTCAAATAATTACATCAATTAAATGAGACATGATTAGTCACAGAGGATCCAAAGTCTGTGTTTATGATTATATCAGTAGTATCTTGTGTTAAGAATTCCACATGTCAAATTATGTGTGTAAAAGAGCAGTATGCTTAGAATTATTTCTATACATTTATATCTTAAAATTACAAGTGCAGAAGTCCATCTTTAAATGTATGTGTTTAGAATTCTATGCTTAAATTTCTATCTGTAGAATTCTTTGTTTACAATTTGGCATTTAGAATCATGCTTGTAGAATTTTCTGAGTAAAATGTTACCTCTATAATTCTGTACATCAAATTTTATGTTTAAAATAAATGTTTAAATACTAGCTGTAGAATTCTCTGTTAGAAAGTTAACAGTATATATCTGTCAGATCTGATCAGTAGAATATGCCTACAGCCAGCTCTATGACATAGATATTTTAAGCCCTGACTGTGATACAAGTTTGGCTCAGGTGCCTGTAGGACCTGACTGGGAAGTATGGCAGTTGAGCAGTCACTGGCAGCTCTCCCATCCTGGAGGAATGAAGTGATTCTGCCTAATCACAAAGGTGACATCTAGTTAGAGCTTGTGGAGTTTGAGCCTGTCAAGCCTGATTGTCAGTAATGCATTCATACTATGTAGCCAAGGGCAATTTGGTATGTGTAAGTAAGTTTCCTCTCATGCCCATGATGGAGCTTGGAGGAACTCCTGTGGGGGATAGGGTACTCAGAGAAGAAGAATATAGGTGCTCCCCAGAACCAGTACCCTAGCCAATATCTACACATGACTCTCACCAGAAAATGGAGAGCTACTTGGGATTTGCAGGAATTAATGGGCCATAGGGCTCTCATCTAGTCTGGGATGTCTGGTGTCTTTCTCCTCAGAGTGGATGAGGCAATTGGGTCCAGGCAGAGGAGTTATCAGACAAGAATCTGGTAATAATCAAAAAACATCAAAAATTCACTCTGCAAATTCTGCATAAGAAATCAGTTGTTTGGAATTCTGTTCTTACAACGTTTCCTGGAGAATTCCAGTAACATATGTGTGGAGTGTTAAGTCCAAAACTCTTTTTGTATAATTCTCAATCTAGATTTCTATGTGTTTAATTCCATATTTAGAATTATTTTATAGAATCTGTGTTTAAAATTCTATCTGCAGAATTCTGCATTTAGATTTCTATTATTATAGTTTGGTGTCTAGAATTCTACCTGTAGAACTGCATTTTCAAATTATTTCTATAAAATTGGTTATATAGACATCTATATTTTGTGCAGAATTTTATCTGCAGAAATCAGTGTCTGAATTCTTTCTGCAAAATTAATATTTTTTTATTTTTATTTTGTTTTAGATTTGTTGACCGGGCTAGTCTTACTGGATACATGTCCATTTTCAGTAGAAGCCAGGGGAGAAAAGCTCCAAGACACATACAAAATACAATATAGAATGTTGCAACAGTCCAAGCTTAAAACAGCTGTTGTTAATAAAAAATACAATATTCATGGTGAGCATAACATAAACAGTAAAAGGTAATGTACAAAAGATGTTACTATATACATATATACATATATTTAAATTGCAATAACATGGTCTTTTGGTTCTTTAAGGATAAGTCTATAAAGGTGAAAAGTATTGGAATGAATATCTTAGATTTTTTCTGCAGAATTCCATATGGAAAAAAACAGCGTTTAGTGCTCTATCTGTAGAATTAGAATTTTATTTGTAGAGAATTCTTTGCATAGATTTCTGACATTAAAACTCTGTCTATAGAATATATTTAGAAATCTATGCTTAGAATTCTATCTTTCTAATTCCTTCTGTGAAATTCTGTTTTATGATTCTATCTGCATAATTCTGTATGTAGAACACTATCTGTAGAATATCTTTAAAATTCAGTCTATAGGTTCATAGGTGTTTACTAGGCGAATGACCACAAAGACCTTTCTATGCCGTGAATCCCAAATCTCTGACAAGTTTTGGTACCCTTGATAAATGTAAGCAGGGGCTTGGGAGATGAAACATTTACAGGCTGCCTGTGTCCATTAGAGACATAGGTGCAAAGCCAGGGATGAATTTCCTGTTCCCCATCCAATTGTCCAAGTTACACTTGAATTGTGTTAGTGAGGAACTCTGCTTCACATGGATGGGGACCCTGCTCTAGAGATGGGGTATTCTCCGGGATACATGCCTGTCTCTCCAACAGCTTCTATTTATATCACAGGCAAGGTTGAAATCTTTAGAATGGGTAATTCTCATGCTATTTGTTTTGCTGATATGCAGGAGGTCAGTCAGAGTGGGGTCTGACAATGTCCTGTATGTCAGGCATAGCTCTCCCCTCAACAGCCTGTAGGAGACAGAATACAGGGATAGAGCCTTTAGGCAGTCTGCACAGGACATTTTACTTATGCCCTGTATTCTTTTACTGAGGAACTTCTGTGGAAGTTCCATTTGTTGGATATGCCTGGTTAGGTACATACCAAAGGGGGCACTGTACTCAATGATAGGTCTGATGAATGCCAAATACAGAGAAACAATGACTTCCTTGGACCTAGATGCCATACCTTTGTTTATAAGTTGTGCAATAAAGAATGATTTCCTCAGTACTGTAGACACATGATGATCAAAGGCTATATTACTGTCTATTTGAGTCTCCAAGTCCCTGACTATTGGGTCAACTCTAAGGGGTGTGTTGTCAACATGATAGTTACCAGGGGTGGATGACTTCCTGAAGGATACTATTGTGCATTTCTTGGCATTTAGTTTTAGTCCATGGCATGGACACCAGTTGTCTGTCTCTGTCACCCCTTCCTGGAGAAAATCTGTGTCAGTGTGGGATTCAGTGACAGCTCCTAATTTGCAATCATCTGCAAATTTAGTCAGCCAGAGACAACTGACACTGGCCTTAACTTCAGAGATTTACATGCAAAAAAAGAGTGGTACAAGAACCAATCCCCAATGGACTCCACTTGTGACTGGCCTCTTTGTAGAGGTGGACTCTCAAATTTTAACTTCCTGGGTCCTGTCTGTGAGCCATTTGGCTACCCACTAGGTGACATACAGGTTTTTACCTGACCTCCTGAGTTTGTCAACAATGCCCAAGTGGGGTACTGTGTCAAATGCCTTGGCCAGGTCGAGGTATGCAGTGTGAACCATTTTGCCCTTATCCATTGCTTTGGTGACCTTCTCAAAGAAGTCCACAAGGTTGACTAGGCATGACCTGCCCCTAATGAAACCAAGTGGGTTGGGTCCAGTGTCTGGAGGTTTACTGTATCATTATGGATCATTTCTATGATAATTCTTTCCATGGCTTTGCATATAAGACTAGTGAGACTTATGGGTCTGCAGATGGTCCACCTTTGTGTAGAGGGATGACTATTACTGTTCTCCATTCATGAGGGACGAACCCTGTTTGGAGGCTACAGTTAAAAAGCAATTCCAGAGGGCCTGATAGGTCTTGTTTCATGCTATTTAGAAGGCAACCTGGGATATCTGTCTGGGCCCAGTGATGCAGTATTCTCGGCCTTAGAGCGAGCATTAAGGACCTGTTCCCTTGTGATAGCAGGGGAGTTACATTTGATGGTATTTCCTGAGGGAAGGTTGAGGGGAAGAGAGGGGTAAATTTGGAGCTGAATTTGTTGGCCAGTAGGTTTGCTATATCTTCTGGCTCAGTATAGGTGGCTCCATTTACAATGAGCTCTGCACACAATTGTGTATTGCCTTTGAGGTTTCTGACAGATAAAGAATGCCTTGTGATTGTCCTTGGCCTTTGAGGCAAAATTTACCTCAAATATGGCTTTGGTAGACTTCATTTGTCCCCTGAGTTGTTTGTTTAATTTGATGAGAGCACTTTTATCCTGCTGGGTGCTGTAACTCCTAATTGTTGCCATGTTATACAGCTTACTGATTTTGTGATTCCACCAGGGTGGCTTGTTTTTTGTGTTAGTTATATACTTCTTCCTGGTGGGTACAGCTGCCTCTATGCAGCTATTAACATGCTTGTATTGGGTTTCTGTGAACAGTTCTGCATAAGCAGCAGTGTTCTCATGGTTTATGAGGGCTTCAAACTTTGCCAGGTTATCACTTAATAGCAGAAGGTAGTCTTAGAGTAGTTTCTGAATATTCCAGGGTTAGCTGGGGGTCTAGGTTTTATTTTTACTTCAAAGGAGACCATTTTCTGGTCTGACGTTACTAGAGATGACATTATACTAGGGGTTGTGCAGCACTCTACCATATAGTGAGGACCAGATCCAATATGGTTGCACCCCTGGTCGATGTATTAACAATCTGGTCCAGGGTGTTTGGGTTTACAAAATCCAGGAATCTCTGTGTCTGTACATTTGGTGTCACACAGGATTCCCAGTTAATAGTGGGGCAATTAAAGTTACCCATGAATATGTTATTGGGTTGGATGGTGAGTGTTTCCAATAAGTTTAAATACATGGTATGGTTTTCCTGGGTGATACAGGGGTACCTGCTGCTTGCAAGGAAGTGGTATTGGATTTTGCCTATGGTAATTTGAACATGGAGTAGCTCGAGTGTATTGTCCTGCTTGACCAGCAATGAGGTACATTTATTTTTTATGTAAATCTAAACACCTCCACCATTAGTCCCTGTCTGTGTAGCTACTGGTCTAATGTGTGGAAGGCAGTATAACCTTGCATTGTCGGTGTGCTCTCTGCGGCTTTAAACCATGTCTCGGTGATCACACAGAAATCAGCACTCTCAAGGGTGAGGAGAGCTCAGAGGGAGCAGAGTTTTTTTTTTATTTTCTTGTGCATTTAGGATACTACTTGTAGAAGTTTACCTTTAGATTTAGAAGTTTAGAATTCTTCAGAATTCTAACTGCTCTTCTCTATTTAAACAAGTTTCTCAAACTCACATAACCACTGGAGCTGTATGAGGCCTAGCAAACTCAGACAAGGGTCACAATCCCCAAGACCAAATGAAATGCAAGACATAGAGGTAGAAAAGTAGTGTAGTCACTTCCCACATTTATAATTACGCTGATGTGAAGGCTGCTTGAGGTCCAAGAACCATGAGATGGAGATCCCTGGTTTAGAACTTTGAGTGTTTAGAACTTTGCACATAGATATCTGAATTGTAACAGTTGAGCTGTGTATTCAGAACACTATATGTAGAATTCTGTATTTAGATTTCTAACTTTAGAAATTTGTTGGTTGGCTTATATGGGCAGGATTCTGTGCGTACTCTTCTGTGTTTAGAATTTTGTGTTGAAAAGTCTATCATTTTTGGTTAAATTCTTATGAATTCTAAATGTAGAACTATACCTGTAGAATTTCTAAAAAAAAATTTAGCAACAGAATTTTATCTGTCAAATTCAGTGATTCAAGTCCACTTGTATCATTCCCTGTTTAGAATTATATATGTAGAATTAAGTATTTATGATTTTCTGCAGAGTCCTCTGTTTTGAATTTTATGTGTAGAGTTATATCTTCTGGTTTACATATTTAGGATTCTTTTTTAACTTTCCCTTGATATCCAATCCCACACAGTCTCAGGATCTTCACCATGATTTCTGCTCTCACCATCCCTGAATCCCCCTCACTGATACCTTGTTAGATACCCCAGGACATGACCCTTCACTGGGTGGGCCCCAAAATCCATGGGAAGTCAACCTTAATGATCTTTGGAGCAAGGTGTGAGGGATTCAGTCTGGACTGATGACAACAAAGCCTTGTAGCCATTATTTGTGCAATGGCTGGTAAATGTCTGCAGCTATAGAGACAGCTCATGCAATGATATCAGGACATCGTCACCCCTTGTGTATGCTTTATATGTCCTCTGAGGTTCTGGTATCCACCAGAGATCACACAGGCATCAGGTTCCTCCCCTTATCCTCCTTTCAGGATAGGTGACCTGGTTATCAGTCACTTCCTCTTAACCCTTCTGGCTGACTCTACCAGCTACATGTCAGCTTCTGAACTCATCTCAGCAGTGCGACATCAAGCTGGTTATTCTAGTTGCAGGTTTATATCTCAAATTCTGTGTTTATAATTCTATATATAGAATTGTGTGTTTATAATTTTATCTAGAGAATTCTGTCTGAGAATGTATGCCTTTAAAATTATTTTATCTTCATCTGTCAAATGGGTAAGTGAACTAGTCATCCTGGATCCTTTTCAGTTATGACTTGCAACATAAGATGAAGGGGACTAACCAATCAGTTGTGATGCAAAGCTCTTAACAACTAAGTCATATTGCTGCCTGTGTATTTAGAATTCTAGCCATTTATTTTTGTGTTTATAATTCTGGCTGCAGAATTCTATACTTAAAATTCAGTTTGTACAATTTTACACTTAGACATCTGTCTATAGACTTTTGACAAGGTATCTAGTGTTACAAGGCTGCAGGATTGCAACCACTCAAAACTTTAGCAAAATGGTGATATTATTTTTATTATTGTTATTGTTTGTTGCCCTGATTCTTGTCACAGCTGTGGCTTAAATGAAAGCCAGTAGTCCTTCTGAGCTTGCTTGTGAGTCATGGCTTCAGTGAAAGGAGGTGAAAAATGTCACTGATCATTGCATTAAAACAGCTCAATGAAAATGTTACTTCAACCACATTAAAATTCAAGATATCATTCTTGCTACTAACTCATCCAACCAGATAAAATAACCCTAAAATGTAACTGTTATGGAGAAGATAAGATGCTGCATGCAGCAGCCAGTTAAATGAAACCTCACTGGTGTATTAAAAACATTATTGTGTGCATGTAAGACAAAAGTTGGAAATACCCACAAAAAACTGTCAAATATAATAGGTGGGGACAATAGCTCTTTATCATAATGGCTATGCTATTCATATTACCTTGAAACATAAATTGCCTTTCAGGTATAGGCAAATAGGAAGGAAAGAGCATTTAATTATATTAAGAAAAGCAGAGAGCAAATAGCAATGCTGCATTAGACACATTTGGAAAGAAATGAGCATGCAAATTTGACAAAGAATGGGTTTCAGTTTAGATATTCATCAGAATATCAGGGACAAAGCAAATAAGAAGTAACAATGCTGATTGTAAAAGTGGCTCCAATAGTGATAAAAAAGGAAAAAAGACAATAATATTAGGTTATTGGTAGCTAGGGGCAATCGGGAAGGAAGGAAAATTATGCTGGCATGTATTTATATTCACCAAAAACTGCTGTTATTCAGCTTAATATAATTTTGGGAGAAATAATCAACTTTCAGCAAAGAATATTACATGTAGCTGGGGACTGAAACTTGATTTGCAATAGTGAAGATGTATCAGAGGGATCTAGATGGGAAATATATCAAAACAGGGTAATATCTGAAGACATTTATGAAAATATTTAGCATGGAACACATAAATTAAGTAGTAGGAACTCAGACAGAATTTACATATTATTTTCCAAGCCACAATTACTAGGTAGACTGGACAGAAATTATATTTTGCAGGAACATGTGCATTTAATTGAAGGCTTTGACACACATCAAATAACTGTTAAAGACTATGCACCAATGAAAACTAAGATAAAAAATGAAGGAAAATGTAGTAAAAATGAGACACTCTTTCCCGCCCACTTGATAAAAAGGGATAAATGTATGGAATGGGTAGTGGAAATTATTTGAGAATTATTAGGGGAGATAGAAATGTCTGCCGAAGTGATAGTTAGTGAGTGGTATAACATGAAAACAGAGTTTAAAAACAGTGTGGAAATAAAACAGAAACAGATATGGTTGAAGAGTAATAGGAATTATTTAGAGGGGCTGACAAATGTTAAAATATTACAGAATAACGGGTGTCTCATACAACAAGAAGAGGTGCAAACTGATTACTGCTAAATCAAAAATGTATGAGTATTTGGATAATATGCATGAGTTTAGAAAGACTGCTCTTAAGCCACTATTTTTTATAACAACTCCAGAGCACCAAAATTTTTAACACGACTAAGGCAACAGAAAGTAGAAAGGCTTCTTGCCAAACTTAGGGAGCCTTTAACAAGAAAAATAACAAGAGATCCTGCAGAGGTATTAGAAATATTTTGAAAATGTTAAGAACATTTGAATAAAGCATAGAAAAGTAGAATTCAAGAAAGAACAAACATGGAAGTAATCATACCTCTCAACCTGGAAATATCAAAAATCTAGACAAAGGCCTATGAAAAATAGGTACAAATCTGCATGCTGATTAACATACAATTTGCATACACAATTATGTAACTCCACCCACTCCGATGGAATTATGGGACACCAACTTTCAAATGCAAACTGAAGAACAGACAACCAAAATATGGCCCCAGAGCCTGTAGTAAATTCTAACCATTTTTTTTAAATGTGTGGCAATGATGTTCACTGAAAAGGGAAAAAATTATGAACCTTAGGATTTTGTTTCTGGTGACTTGCAGTATGTGGGTTTTGTGGTAAAAGTAGGGCATTTAATGGTAGGAAATATTCTAATCTTAGCAAAAGAATATTATAGTTTACTAGGACCTCCAAAAGTCATTCTCCATGCCTACTAATAAGTGGCACAGCTAGAGTTTGTGCCACCTGGGGCTGCCTTTGAATTTGCTGCCCCCCCCCCACAAAATCATGGTCAAATGCCCCCCATACACAGCCCACACCCTGCAGCCATTCCAGTGTCCCATCACTTGCCTATGTGCATACTGCTTTATTTCTACAATGATTATTTGGATTTCATTTAAAACTTTTATTTTACATTTTATAGCACAAACACTAATAGATATCTGCTAAAGAAAGCAATACAGTCTCACAATGACAATAGACTTAGCATTCAAATTTCTCTGCCCTTGAAACTTAACTCACATTCACTGAAACAGCAATGAAACCCACATTCAAAGAAAATGCATCTGGCCAGTGGTAGATAAAGATTACCTTTGGGCTGCTTTCAACTCATAGGCCCCTTGCACACGAAACATACATGTGTTCTTTGATACACCTTCCTGATTAGATTAAATTATATTCCTTGTATAACACACTTGTGATTGTATTAAATTATATTCCTTGTCAAATACATCACTCTTGTTAGAGCACATTTTAAATTTGTTTTGAATATTTTTCCAGTAACAATGAAACAAAATGCAGGAACCAATAATGACAAACCTGCCCAACTCAGAACATTTCTATTATAAAGGTCTACTCAAACTTCTACAATCCACTAGTATTGGTCAATATGCACAATCTCTGCAGAAGTAAAAGTCACCTAAATAATTCCACATTAAAGAGATCTGTGACTACTGAAGAGGTTGCTGCAAGCAAACAGCTTTATATTTCATTACTTCATCTACAAATAAAGTGTCTGTTGCCCTTGAGGAATAAATTGTCTATGTTACATTAAAAAAATGATAAGCTAGTAATATTGGATAGGGAATGGATGGCAAATTGATAACAGGTTCATAGTTACTACATCTCAGCCAAAGAGGACATTTTCAGGACTGCAGCATCCACCCCCTTTAAAAGTACAACACAAAACCTTATCAGTAATCCATCTACATACTATGGGAGCCAAACCCACAGCCTTCTGTATCAAAAGCAAGCATTCTACCTGTTGTGCTACTAACACAGACTTGGCATAAGCAGCACTAAACTTCTCTCCCCTGAAGAACTACGCAGCAGAAGAAATCTGAAAAAAGCCAACATTTATTTTTGGGTGGGAACAAAGGCCAAGAACCCTGGACACATTTTAAACATTGTTTGTATAATCTTAGAAAAGTTGCTAGAATAAAATGTTTTGTGTTACCAAGTGTTTGCTGAAAGACCAGAAGACTAACACTTAAATGGCTATCATTATTTAGTGAATTAATTTCTAATTTGCGAGAAAACCACAAATTTTAAGAGGAATAGACCAAAGAGCAAAACAGTGAACACAAGTGGTGGTGTGGATAGGGAATTCAGGCTCTTGCTCCTTGTACCTAAGGTCCAGGATTTGAGCCTGAGTAACACGAACCACCAGGTATACTTAACTGGGGCATTTTACACACACACACACACACACACACACACACACACACACACACACACACACACACACACACACACTGCCGTACAAGTTGATCAAAGCAATCCAAACACAAACTGCCATACAGGTTGATCAAAACAATCCACACACACACACACACACACACACACACACACACACACACACACTGCCATACAGGTTGATAAAAGCAATCCACCGACACACAAACACACACTGGCATACAAGCTGATCAAAGCAATCCACACACACACTGTCATACAGGTTGATCAAAGCAATACACACACACACACACACACACACACACACACACTGATATACAGGTTAACCAAAGCAATCCTCACACAGACACACACACTGCCATACCAGCTGATTAAAGCAATCCACACACACACTGCCATACAGGTTGATCAAAGCAATCCACACACACACACACACACACACACACTGCCATACAGGTTGATCAAAGCAATCCACAGACTCACACACACACACTGCCATACAAGTTGATCAAAGCAACACACACACAGTGCTATACAAGTTGATGAAAGTAACCCACACACACATTGCTATACACGTGGATCAAAGCAATAAACACATTGCCATACAAGCTGATCAAAGCAACACACACACACACACACACACACACACACACACACACACACACACACACTGCTATACAAGTTGATCAAAGCAACACACACACACACACACACACACACACACTGCTATACAAGTTAAACAAAGCAGTCAACACACACAGACTGCTATGCAAGTTGATCAAAGCAACACACACTGCTATACAAGTTGATCAAAGCAATCCACACACACACACACACACACACACTGCTATACAAGTTGATCAAAGCAACACACACACACACTGCTATACAAGTTAATCAAAGCAATACACACACAGCTATACAAGTTGATCAAAGCAATCCACACAAACACAAACACACACACACACACAGACACACATACACAAACATACACACACAGATACACAGTCATCCAGGTTGATCAAGGCAATCCACCCCCACACACACACACACACTGTTATACAAGTCGATCAAAGCAACACACACACACACACATACACACATTGTCATAGAGGTTGAGCAACACAATACACACACACACTGTCATGCAAGTTCATCAAAGCAACACACACACTGCTATGCAAGTTGATCAAAGCAACCCACACACACGCACACACACACATACTGCTATACACGATGATCAAAGCAATCCACACACACTGCAATACAAGTTGATCAAAGCAACACACACACACACACACACACACACACACACTGCTATACAAGTTAACCAAAGCAATCTACACACACACACACACACACAGCTATACAAGTTGATCAAGACAACACACATTAACACACAGCTATACAAGTTGATCAAAGGAACACACACACACACTACTATTATACGAGTTGATCAAAGCAACACACACACACACACACACACACACACACACACACACACACACACACACACACACACACACACACACACACACTGCCATACAAGTTGATCAAAGCAACACACACACACACACTGCTATACAGGTTGATCAAAGCAATCTGAACACACACACACACACACACACACACACACACACACGCACACTGTCATAAAGGTTGATCAACACAATCCACACACACACAGCTATACAAGCTGATCAAAGCAACCCACACACACTGCTATACATGTTGATCAAAGCAATCCACACACACACACACACACTGCCATACAAGTTGATCAAAACAATACACACACAAATACACACTGCTATACAAGTTATCCAAAGCAATCTACACACACACACACACACACACACACACACACACACACACACACACACACACACACACACACAGACACTTATATACAGGTTGATCAAAGCAATTCACAAACACACACACACACACACTGCTATACAAGTTGATTAAAGCAACACACATGCACACACACACACAAACTCACTGCTATACAGGTTGATCAAAGCAATCCACACACACACACACACACACACACACACACACACACACACACACACACACACACTGTCAAACAGGTTGATCAACACAATCCACACACACACTTCTATACAAGTTGATCAAAGCAACCCACACACCCACTGCTATACATGTTGATCAATGCAACACACACACACAGAAACACACACACACACACTGCTATAAAGGTTGATCAAAGGAACACACACACAAACACACACATACACACACTGCCATGCAGGTTGATAAAAGCAATCCACTGACACACAAACACACACTGGCATACAAGCTGATCAATGCAATCCATACACACTGTCATACAGGTTGATCAAAACAATGCACACACACACACACACACACACACACACACACACACACACACACACACTGATATACAGGTTAACCAAAGCAATCCTCACACAGACACACACACTGCCATACAGGTTGATCAAAGCAACACACACACACACACACACACACACACACACACACACACACACACACACACACACACTGCCATACAGGTTGATCAAAGCAACACAGACACACACACACACTGCCATACAAGTTGATCAAAGCAACACACACACTGCTATACAAGTTGATCAAAGCAACACACACACTGCTATACAAGTTGATCAAAGCAATAAACCCATTGCCATACAAGTTGATCAAATCACACACACACACACACACACACACAAATACACACTGCTATACAAGCTGATCAAAGCAATACACACACGCACTGCTATTCGTGTTGATCAAAGCAACACACACTGCTATACAAGTTGATCAAAGCAATCCTCACACACACACACACACACACTGCTATACAAGTTGATCAAAGGAACACACACACATTGCTATACAAGTTAATCAAATCATACACAGTCATCCAGGTTGATCAAGGCAATCCACACACACACACACACACACACACACACTGCTATACAAGTTGATCAAAGCAACACACACACACACACACACACACACACACACACACACACACACACACACACACACACACACACACACACACACACACATATTGTCATAGAGGTTGAGCATCACAATCCACACACACACTGTCATGCAAGTTCATCAAAGCAACACACACACTGCTATGCAAGTTGATCAAAGCAACACACATACACACACACATTGCTATACAAGTTGAACAAAGCAATCCACACAAACAGACACACACACACTCACTGCTATACAGGTTGATCAAAGCAATCCACACACACACACACACACACACACACACACACACACACACACACACACACACACACACACACACACACACTGTTATACAGGTTGATCAACACAATCCACACACACACTGCTATACAAGTTGATCAAAGCAACCCACACACCCACTGCTATACATGTTGATCAAAGCAATCCACACACACACTGCCATACAAGCTGATCAAAGCAACACACACACACACACACACACACACACACACACACACACACACACACACACACACACACACACACACACACACACACTGCTATACATGTTGATCAAAGCAATACACACACACACACACACACACACACACATACATACACACACTGTTATACAGGTTAATTGGCACAGTCCACACAGACACTGCTATTCAAGTTGATGAAAGCAACCCACTGCTATACATGTTGATTAAAGCAATCCACACACACACTGCCATACAAGTTGATCAAAGCAACACACACACACACACACACTGCTATACAAGTTGATCAAAGCAACACACACAAACACACACAAACTGCTATCAAGGTGATCAAGGAAATACACACACACACTCACATAGGTTGATCAACACAATCCACACACACACACACACACACACACTGTTATACAAGTTGATCAAAGCAACACACAGACTGCTATACAAGTTGATCAAAGCAACCCACACACACTGCTATACACACTGATCAAAGCAATCCACACACACACTGCCATGCAAGTTGATCAAAGCAAATTACACACACACACTGCTATACAAGTTAACCAAAGCAATCCACACACACACACACACACACACACACACACACACACACACACACACACACACACACACACACACACACACACACACACACACACACACACACACACACTGCTATACAGGTTGATCAAAGTAATACACACACACACACACACACACACACACACACACACACTGCCATACAGGTTGATCAAAGTAATACACACACACACACACACACACACACACACACACACACACACACACACACAGCTATACAAGTTGACCAAAGACATCCACACACACACACACACACACACACACACACACACACAATCACACAAGTTGATCAAAGCAACACACACTGCTATACACATTGATCAAAACAATCCACACACAAACTGCCATACAGGTTGATCAAAGCAACACACACACACACACTGCTATACAAGTTGAACAAAGCAATCCACACAGACACACACACACACACACACACACACTGTTATACAGGTTGATCAACACAATCCACACACACACTGCTATACAAGTTGATCAAAACAACCCACACACCCACTGCTATACAAGTTGAACAAAGCAATCCACACACACACACACACACACACACACACACACACACACACACACACACACTGCCATACAAGTTGATCAAAGCAACACACACACACTGCTATACACGTTGCTCAAAGCAATCCACACAAACACTGTCATACAAGTTGATCAAAGCAACACACACACATACACACTGCTATACAAGTTAACCAAAGCAATCTACACACACACACATAAGCACACAGACACTATTATATAGGTTGATCAAAGCAATCCACACACACACACACACACACACACACACACACACACACACACACACACACACACACACACACACACACACACACACTGCTATACAAGTTGATTAAAGCAACACACATACACACACAAACACACACACACACTGTCAAACAGGTTGATCAACACAATCCACACACACACTGCTATACAAGTTGATCAAAGCAACCCAAACACCCACTGCTATACATGTTGATCAAAGCAGCACACACACACACACACACACACACACACACACACACTCCTATACAAGTTGATCAATGCAATCCACACACACACACACACACTCATACGGGTTGATCAAAACAATCCACACACACACACACACACACACACACACACACACACACACACACACACACACACACACACACACTGCTATATAAGTTGAACAAAGCAATCCACACACACACTGCTTTACAGGTTGATCAAAGCAATCCACACACCCACTGCTACACATGTTGATCAAAGCAACACACACACACACTGCTATACAAGTTGATCAAAGGAACACACACACACACACTGCTATACATGTTGATCAAAGCAATACACACACACACACACACACACACACACACACACACACACACACACACACACACACACTCATACAGGTTGATCAACACAATCCACATACACACTAATATAGAAGTTGATCAAAGCAACACACAGACTGCTATACAAGTTGATCAAAGCAACCCACACACACGGCTATACACATTGATCAAAGCAATCCACAAACACACTGCCATACAAGTTGATCAAAGCAACACATACACACACACAAACACACAGCTATACAAGTTGATCAAAGCAACACACACACACACACTAGTATACAGGTTGATCAAACCAATCCACACACACACACACACACACACACACACTGCCATACAGGTTGATCAAAGCAATATACACACACACACACACACACACACACACACACACACACACACACACACACACACACACTGTCATACAAGTTGATCAAAGCAACACACACACTGCTATACAAGTTGATCAAAGCAACCCACACACACTGCTATACACATTGATCAAAGCAATCCACACACACACACTGCCATACAAGTTGATCAAAGCAACACACACACATACACACACACTGCTATACAAGTTAACCAAAGCAATCTACACACACACACACCACACACTATTATACAGGTTGATCAAAGCAATCCACACACACACTGCTATACAAGTTGATTAAAGCAACACACACACACACACACACACACACACACACACACACTGCTATACTAGTTGAACAAAGCAATCCACACAGACACACACACACACACACACACACTCACTGTTATACAGCTTGATCAAAGCAATCTACACACACACACACACACACACACACACACAAACACACACACTGCCATACAGGTTGATCAACACAATCCACACACACACTGCTTTACAGGTTGATCAAAGTAATCCACACACCCACTGCTATACATGTTGATTAAAGCAACACACACACACACTGCTATACAAGTTGATCAAAGGAACACACACACACACACACACTGCTATACAAGTTGATCAAAGCAATCCACACACACACACACACACACACACACACACACTGCCATACAAGTTGATCAACACAATCCACACACACACTAATATACAAGTTGATCAAAGCAACACACAGACTGCTATACAAGTTGATCAAAGCAACCCACACACACGGCTATACACATTGATCAAAGCAACACACACACACACACACACACACACACACACACACACACACACACACACACACACACACACACACACACACACACACTGCCATACAAGTTGATCAAAGCAACACACACACACACACACACACACACAAAGTTATACAAGTTGATCAATGCAACACACACACAAACACACTGCTATAAAGTTGATCAAAGCAATCCACAAACACACACACACACACACACAAGTTGATCAAAGCAATCCCCCCCACACACACACACACATACTGTTATTCAAGTTGTTCAAAGCAACACACACACACACACACACACACTGCTATACAAGTTGATAAAAGCATCACACACACACACACACACACACAGACTGCTATACAAGTTAACCAAAGCAATCTACTCACACACACACAAACACTATTATACAGGTTGATCAAAGCAATCCACACACAC